>NC_056743.1:705783403-705920903 GCF_019279795.1 Protopterus annectens
AGGTACATACCAAATGGGGAGTTGTACTCTATAATGGGTCTAATGAGGTATGTATACAGTGGGACAATGACCTCCTTTTTTCTGGATGAAAAGCCCTTAGTGATGAGGTGTGCCACACAGAAGGATTTCCTGACTGTTGTGGCGATGTGGTTATCAAGTTATAAAACCTTGTTGAAGTTAATATAAACGGTACAGGATTAAGTGTTATCACATGGAGATATGGGAGGTACTGGGTTTGAAGTTAGTCAGCATCACTGGTGGCTCCATTAAAAAGAAAGTTACTTCTTTCATAGTAGTTAATTTTGCTGGGTTTCCACAGTAATAGGATGTTGTTGATCGAGAAGCTAGCGTTGAGTTCTGGAATTTTTTGCATTTAGTTTTATCTTCCGTGGCCCGTGATAGTTCTCTTTTTTTCCAGAAGCGTGTTCTTATTACCTTCAAATTGTTCAGTGTTGATGATATCCTGGCTGCGAAAGTAAAAGCCGTGGTGGTCAGTAAGTTTGATCATATGTTTGGCTAGTGAGGTTCTTTAGGATTTTTTGACCTGATCTCAAAGAAATGCAGTGCAATCCTTTTTAGCTGGTTGAGGGTTTTCCCAACATAGAATGTCTCACACCAATTGCACTGAGCTCTGTAAATAACAGCTTCAGTTTCAGTTTCCTTTGGCTTTGCCTTAATATTTTTGGCCTGAGTGGAGACATGATCCTGGTTGGAACCACTCATGGCTGGGCAAAATCTGCAATCAGGGACACCACATTTATATGTCCCTGTTGAGAAGTATCTAGTGGGTGAGATTTGCTTTCTATGAAATCCCTAATGCTTTTAGCTTTCTTACATTTAGACATGGGGATCTCTCTGAAAACTTCCTTCAGCTTCCTATTGTCCTGTATAATTGGCCAGTTATCCATGATAGCTCTATGGATCCACCAGTAGACTGTGGTGAAGGTAGTGGTCATGTTGTTTTTCATATTTTCTGTTGCAGAGTCAGAAAGGATTCCCCTATAGTCTCTCTCCACCCCGATGAGTTTGTGGAATGTTGGTTGTTAGTAGTAGTTTTAAGTGTGATAATGGGATCCAGAATCCAGCATTCTGTTGGTGTAACCACTAAAAAGTATTTCTGTAATTTTCTAAGTAACATGGTGAAAGTGCCAAGGTTTTTGGACTCTTGGGCCATTCTCGTTCCCTGAGATTTGAACAGATTCTTTTTTGTCATAAAGGGTTGCATGGTGTTGTAATGAAGAAGAATCAGTACACCTGTCGGATTCCTGAAAAGGTCATGCAATAATGCTCCTGTGTCACATTGATTGGATATGGTCAGATTTAATATATTGTCTGAGTCAGTGCTGTGGTTAGAAGTAAAGGAAAGGGGTGAAATTGTTATTATTAAAAATATTCATAAAATTCCAGTGGGGTGACCTGAAGAGGGCTGTGCACAACAGATGCCCTCGCAATCTGACAGATTTGGAGCGTTTTTGCAAGGAAGAGTGGGCAAATATTGCCAAGTCAAGATGTGCAATGCTGATAGACTCCTACCCAAGAAGACTGAATGCTGTAATTAAATCAAAAGGTGCTTCAACAAAGTATTAGTTTAAGGTGGTGAACACTTATGCAACCAGCTTGTACATTTTTTATTGTTTATATTTTTCCCCTAACAGATTTGTTTGTTTTTCAATTGAATTGTACAGGTTATAGGTCACATTAAAGGTGGGAAAAGTTTTGAAATGATTTATTGTGGTTTCATTTTTTATATCACAAAAACCTGGCATTTTAACAGGGGTGTGTACACTTTTATATCCACTGTAGCTGTTTTGTGAACAAGAGCTGGATCTAACTGATCTGGACTGGCTCTAATATTTTAACAGCATCATTACTGAACTTTTCAAAGGACCTGGGTTTCACTAATGGCTTATCTGCTGGAGAAGATAGACAAGTAGAGGTGGCAATAACTGACCAAAATTGATTGCACTTAGAAGGAGAGTGTTGGCAGAGTTCTACCACACGATTCTCACCTGAGGAAAGTCCTAGAAGTGCAGCCCATGCAAATCAGGGAAGAGTTACTAACTGCCAAAGAATATACTGCATAGTAGCTGAGCATCACAGACATACAGAAATATGCACCTGTCCACAATTAAGTGTAGTTTCATTGCATGTCATGCTTTTTCTAGTTAACAGGAAGAATGTGTTTGGAGCATATAACCAAACCTCTTACCTCCTTTCAGGTGAAAACTGCAATCTTTGGCTTTCAATTCCTTCTCCTGTTATCTTTAAATGCTGGAGAAATAGACAAATGAATACATCAGCAGGGGTCAATACAGTTAAAACTTTTCTCTGATTGCCTCTACAGTTGAGTCAATGGAAGAAAATGAATCAGAGCTTTAAAAGGACAAATTGCATCAGTGGAGCAAACAGCAAACAGGAGGCTAAAACTCAACATTCTGCTGAAGGCACAGATGTTGAGTGATGAGGGACCTATATTATATAGCAGTGATACATTTTTCCTTAGGAACGACAAATGTATACTTTGAGTTTACTGAAGCCTGGTAGTCTACATCAAATTTCTTAGAATACTAACAGTGAAGACTGCATACAATTGAATATGATAAACTAATCCATTGGACATCCCAGTAGTATATTGCAGTGATCAATGTGCCAGCAAGATAGTCTGTTGTAATTTGAAAAAGCCAGTAACCTATGTTCTGGATAGGCATTTTCTAAGATGAAACAATAAAGTGAGAAGAGTTGCTGGCTTAAGGTGCTGCCCCTGTCTATTTTTCTTATACTCTGTGGTTTAGGTAGTGCAGCAGCTACTGGGACTTTTAAAGTCTTAGTGTAGACTGACTGTAATTGCTATTGCTAGAGTCAGTCTACCTGTCATATGGGAAGTACTGCTCTCCTGATTTTTCACCTGATTCTGAATATCTATCTGATATCTGCTAGTGCTTTGCCTTGTGGCTTTTATTATTTCACAGTCCCCATGCTGGTATTCTACAGGGAGTACTGGGACTGAGACTGGATTTGGGGCTGCTTCTAACTGTCAAGGAAGAACCCTGAACTAGCTGATATATAAAATCAATATTCGTGATGTTCCTTTATATTTTTGAGTTGTCTGTTTCAAAACCTGTAGTTTGATGGCAAGTTGTTGATAACTACTGCATCTAAATAATGACATACATTTGTGTTTTAGACTTCTTAGCTCTTAATTTCATAGAATATTCCCAATTTTCACTTGCATTTTCCAAAAGACATGCGTTAATGGGTGTGCCTTCACTGAAGGTTAGGTGTCGGCTGGCAACTCATCACCATAAAAAAATCTACTGCCAATCATTAGCGAACCAGAGTTCCGCTGTGGCAACCCCTAACCGGGAAAATCCGAAAAGACAAACAAACAACAAACTCATTCACTTTGTAGTTTTCTGGCAAATTATTAAGGATTATAGTCACTGTAAATTGGCAGACAGTTGAGTTTCAGTCCTATATCTTTTGGGAAATGCATGCTAACACAAAATCTGTTATTCTAGTCACTTTTCAAGTATATAAGAATAATATGTAAAATCTGTCCCTGGTTGTCCTCTTTCTCTTATTATTTTTGGCTTTGACCCTGACTCTTATACTAAGATGTTGAGAGCTCTGCCAGAAAATTTTTGTTGCGGATATAATATTTGAAATTAATTCTCCAGTGTTTTACATAGAAAATGGACTTGGGTCAGCAAGTAACTGCAGCAGCATGTATGTGTATGTTTGTCTGTTGGGATGGGGTTGATTGCAGTGTATGTAGCATAACAATAGTTACATAAAATATATTTCTAGAGCTATTATTTATGTATTTATTCATGTGTGTGTGTGTGTGTGTGTGTGTGTGTGTGTGTGTGTGTGTGTGTGTGTCTTCACATACTGTATACATCTGTTAACAACAAACTGAAAATATATTATGGTGGTTTTAGGTGATTTTAGGCTATTATTTATAAATTAATTCATTTGATCACAAACTGAAATCTGAGCTGTAGAAAGTGAACAAAATGACCGAGTGTGTGTGTGTGTGTGCGTGTGTGTGTGTGTGTGTGTGTGTGTGTGTGTGTGTGTGTGTGTGTAGTTTTGGGGGTTGTAATAGTTTGTGCTGTGTGTACTGACACTAATGAGCTAAAATACATCATAATGGATATTCTGTATTTAACCATTTGAAAGTGTGCGCATATGATTATTGTTTGCATCTATCAATGTCTGAGCCTCTGCATATTATCTGTTTTTGTTTGCATATATGCATGTGTTTCTGTCTGTGCGAATATGTATGTGTATGTAGATATTACTAAATACTTGCATAACTTACATAACTTATATTTTTGATGTAAAATTATTTCAACACTAATTAATATCCTATACCAACTTTGAAATAATAGTCAGCGGTAGCATTTTACATAAAAAAAATGCATGCATGATAATAATAAAGCAAACACAAAGCAATTTAACTGGTAAGCTTAATTCATTCCTTCCCAGACTTTGAAGTTTTAGTTTAAATATTATGATAAATTTGTATCTCAACTGCATAAAGTACAAAGTACTGACTGTAATTTTTGAGTCAATTAAATATTTACCCGATACTGATTTGAGATGATGGGGGTTACTGATTCCAAGGGTGATGGACACCATTATATTGCTTTGTACTATATGGAATATGTTTAACTTGTTTGAGTCAAGTGAGGATAAATTTTGCTCATGTATTTATGTAGGTATACATCTGTTAGCTCCACAGGCATCCAAAGCTTATAGGTTGTGCCCTCGTGAGGGCTAATTTACATATTATGCTACCAGATCCTGGGGTTCAAATTTATACATGTAAATATTTTTTATTTACGATCGTGGACCCATTGCTATGACTTTTATGGCAGTGTGCTATTATTTTGAAATTGAGAGTTTGACAGGTGATAAATTCTGAGGCTGGGTAGGTGTACACTCTTAGACACACATCATCTAGACTAGGAGGAATAAACTATGAAGATTGCAAAGAGCTTTCTTTTACAAAAAACACAAGTGCATGTTCCTCAGGTGATACTTCAGATGATATGGCAAGTGTCTCTGGTAAAAAATATGTGGGAAACCTCCTGCTGTGTAATGAATCCTCCATTCCTTTTGCAGGTTCACTGACTAGTATAGTCTCTTTGAATTTAGCTCTTAAGTGATCTTCATGCCTCATATCAATCATTACTGATGACCAATGTGTGATACACAGGCCTAGAACATCTCTCAGATACTCATGGAATCAGTTTAGGTCCATAACTGTAGTACCACACATAGACTTCAGCTTCAAGTGCAGAAATCTTCACTGTTAATGTTTTTATGAAAAAGTTTGCTTCTGTTTTTTTTTTTCAGAGTTGGTTTGATTATGTTAAATGGAAATCTTAGATTATGTGACATGATATTTCTACCAGAGATAATGTGGTGATCACATGAGGTGTAATTCTATACTTAGAAAAACACCTTGATAGTTTGTATTTCCAGTCTTACCTTTCATTTTTCTGTTTCCTTTCTTCAAAATGTATCACCCTCGAACAAACTGTTAGATGAAACATGAAATGCAATGGAAGTAACATGATAAGTTTAACTTTTCTACATAAAATTTTGCAAATTCCATGTTTGTGAAATATTTTTAAAGACCCTAACAATTAATGGCTCGTAAATCCATCCAGTTTAAATGAACATGTATCAAAATTAAAAACATGTTTTCCAAAGAATGAGCCAGTATAGTTCAGATAACCACCATGCTCCTCCCCTCTAGCATCATATTATTCTTATATACTTGGAAAGTGACTAGAGTATTTCACAAGCATGGAATTTGCAAAATTTATGTAGAAAAATGCAACTTATCATGTTACTTTGCTAGAGACGGCTTGCACCTGTCACCCTTAGGCTTTCGAATACTGGTCAAGGCTCTTGCCACCCTCATAGCGCCTTTTTTTAGGCAAGGCTCAAAAGACAAACCCACCGCTGTAAATAGCACAAGTAACAAAAAATGAGGGTAATGCTACTCAATGCCAGAAGTCTAAACCTCAAAATGCATGCACTCGAGGCACTCCTTAGCATGGAGAAAATTGATATATGTGCAGTAACAGAAACCTGGCTTAAGGCTTCAGAGAGCACCCCAGCACTACCAGGCTACAACTCATACCATACATTTCGGCCAAAAAATCTGGACCGAAATGCAAAAGGTGGGGGCGTATCCATATTCATCAAGGATACCCAGACCTCCAGGTTAGTGGCACAGCATGATGCTTCAGAGATCATCCATGTGTAACTAACAACGGGCAGAACTACAATTCAAATTGTAGTTTGCTACAGATCACCCACCATGTCCCAGGACCCCCATTCCACATTTCTGGAAACACTGGGAAACATAAAGGTCCTACCAAACACCCTAATATTGGGTGATTTCAATTACCCAAATAGGAACTGGGAGAACTACTCAAGTACTAACTCCCTTGCCCAACGTTTCCTAGAATTTATAATCTCAAACGCCCTGGATCAACTGGTCAACACCATCACGAGAGGTGACAACATATTAGACCTGGTCATCACCAACATGAGCGACTGGTGTTCCACACCGGAGGTCAACCCCTCGCTGGTTAGATCTAATCACTCTGGATATTCACATTCTGCCCCCAGCCCCGGTCAAAGAAACCACCTTGAAAAACTTTTCAAAAGCAAATTTCACGTTACTTAAGACCGATGTGGAAAGTTTCAAATCCCCCATGCTAAAGGATAATGCTGCCCAAGCTGCAAAATCCTTTACTAATGCACTCTACGGGCACCTAAAAGAATGCATGGATCGTGCTATCCCAAGCAAAACCAAGACTCACTCCTCCAAGAAAAGGAAACCAGTCTGGTGGACTCCTGCCATAAACAAGCTATACAATAGAAGGAGGAAACTAGTACAGAAAAGAGTAAAATCCCAAGAAGGGAAGACATCCCTGATCAGTATCAGCAAGAAAATACGATCCCTCATAAAATCATCCACTGTTAGCTTTTTAAGAAAAATTGCCAAGGACTCCAAAGATAAACACAAAGTATTCTTTAGCTATGTCAAGAATCTAAGTGGCAATTCTTAGATCTGCTCGGAGTCAGTGCAGAATGGCACAAAATACACTGAACTGACCGATATCGCCAACATCCTGGCAGACAGGTTCAGTGCAAACTTCATCCGCTCTCACCCCCAAAAGGGCCCATAACCATACCAGAAGAATGTAGTGCCCTTGAAATCACAGACACTCAGGTTAAACAGCCCTCTCCAAAGCCAAAAAACAGCATCAATGGGACTGGATGGTGTCCCAGGCTGCGTCCTGCACAAGCTCAAAGATGAACTAACCCCTCACCTAAAAACACTGTTCAAACTCAGCCTCTCCACAGGCTACATGCCCATAGAGTGGTGCACAGCAATGGTTATTCCACTCCACAAAGGTGGAGCCACAACTGACCCTGGGAACTATTGCCCTATAAGCCTGACTAGCTTGGTCTGCAAGGCTATGGAGCGCATCATCATGGATCTCATTAACAGAGACGTTGGGAACCTCCAAACACTGGACCCTACCCAGTTCGGCTTTGTTAAGGGCAGATTATGCCTCCTAAACCTGGTAGACTTCTTTGAAACAGTTACCAAGGCTATAGACAAGGTAAAGGTGGTCCACACAGCCTACCTAGACCTCACAAAGGCCTTCATCACCATTCCCCATTCTGGTATTATAGATAAGTTCACCAGCTTGAACATAAACCCATACATCATGAGATGGGTTGCCAACTGGCTCACAGACAGAACCCATATGGTAAGAGTTGCGGGAGCTAGGTCTGACTCTAAACAGGTTAGAAGTGGCATTCCCCAGGGCTCAGTCCTAGGACCCCTCCTGTTCGGCATATACTTCTCAGAGGTACAGGCAAGCACAGGAGGACTATGGCTGACCAAGTTCACAGACGACTACACACTAGGGGCTATAATTGACTCTCCGGCTGACACAGACATCTTCCAAAAGGGTTATACTGAGACAGATACCTGGTGTCAAAACCATGGCCTGAAGCTAAATGCCAAAAAGTGCATAGTCATCTCCTTTGGAAAAAACAAAGTACCCACAAACTACCACACAGGTGGTAGCCCCCTAAATATGGAAGATGTGATAAGGGATTTGGGGACCCAAGTAGATAGCAATCACTCCTTTGATAATCACATTGCCAAAGTGGTTAGAAAATCCTTCTATGTGGCCCATCTAATCACAAAAGGGTTTGCATCCAGATCAAAAGAGGTCATTGTGCCCCTCTACACATCACTCATCATACCTATCATAGAGTACAATGCCCCATTTGGGATGTACTTTACAAGACACATGCAACAGCTGGAAAGACCACAGAAGTACCTCACCAAGAGGATCACTGGCTTCAAACAGATGCCCTATGCAGCTCGACTGAAGAAACTCCAGCTGTACTCGGTTGCATACCGCCTACTCAGATGTGATCTCTGCCTGACATACAAGGCCATGTCCAACCCAGAATTGATGGACATGCTCCACCTAAAGAAAACCATATCCCCTCGTGCCACATTCTCTAGGGATCTAAACCTCACCACAACAATAAATAGGACGTGCTGGTGGGATAGATTCCTGTCCCAGACACTTCCCATGACCTGAGACAAGATTCCAGTCTACATTAGGCAGACCTCCTCGCTAACCCTCTTCAAGAGAAACCATGACGAGTGAATGGGAAACAGAAAGTTTACCCCGGGGATCACTTCAGTGGCTCTGCTGGACAGAGGCACAGGGAACCAATCTAAGGGGGCGGCGAAAGTCAACACATTCCGGCTAGGCTTATAAATGCCTTTGGGCAGATAGCCTAGTACCTACCTATGAACCTATGAACCTATCTGTTTTATTGTTTACAATAGTAATACAACAAAAATGCAGGACTAGATATTTACATTGTTATTTGACACTATACCTATCACACTAATTAACAGCCAGATACACAGTGACCTTGTACTTACTTAGAGCAAACAGCGCCAATTGCAAAAAAAAAATGCAAACTATGTATGTATCACTACTCCAGTCTCTGTCACTGAATGTGATTTGTGTAAGTGCTCTGGGATTAATGCCTTCATTGTAATTTACATGGCTTTTATATACAAAATAGAAAAGTATATATTACTTGATATTTATATGTATAACCTAGATCTGATGAAGCTCTGGCAAGGGCAGATACACTCATTTTTTGTTTTTACTTAATGAGCTGTGGGTTAAACAAGCAATACCAGCTTGAATCCCCTTGCTTTTAATAAAAATGCAGGGTGATCTGTAACATGGATCTTACATTGCTATTTATGACAACACTCTAATTTACTAAGTTATATGATGATACTGTTCCTGTACAACTAATTTTCCTTTTTTCTTCATATATGTAAATATATATATATATATATATATATATATATATATATATATATATATGTATATATCTATATATATATATATATATATATATATATATATATATATGTGTGTGTGTGTGTGTGTGTGTATGTGTATTATCATCATCATCAACAACTTTTTTCCCATTTTCTACATGGGGTCGGGGCATTGTGTTAACTGTCCCAATCTCTCTCGATTCAATGCCACACTCCTGCCTTCTCCAACACTCATGCCGGACTGTTGCAGTTCTTCTCTCACACAATCCAGCCACCTCTTTGCTGGACATTCTCATTTCCTCTTACCTTCTTCCTGTCTGTCCTAAATCTTCTTCATCAGATTGTCTTCTGCTTTTCTGCACATATGTCCGAACCACCATTATCTGTTCTCTTTGATCTTTTCTGCAATTAAAGCTACTTTGGTTTCTGCTGTTATGTTCTCATTTCTTCGTCTGTTCCACAGTGTGCAACCTACCTCCCTTCTCAGGCACTTCATTCCTATCACCTCTAGCTTCCTTATCTGCTCTGCCTTTACTGCACAGGTTTCTGTCCTATTCAGTAGTAATGGTCTCACTATTGTCTTGTACCTTATTCTTCTGATATTCACTGCACCTGAGACTCTTTGTCAGTTGGCTGCTGCCCCACAGATTCTAGCTTTGACCTCTTCATTCAGATTTCCCTTCTTCTCAACTATCCCTCCCAGGTACTTAAAGTTATTAACTTGTGCCACTATACAGCTTCTGATTTCCACAATTTTCTGCCATTACCACTGTCTTATCTCTGCTTAGTTTCATCCCATGTGCCTTCAGTTTTGCATTCCATTCCCCTATCCTTTGCTGAAGTTCTTGCTAGAGTCTGCCTGTAAAGCCATTTCATCTGCATACATCAACTTTTGTTGATCTGTCTCCTCTGGCCTGTTTGCTACTGTAATCCATCACCAGTATGAACAGCAGTGGGCTCAGAGCTGAACCCTGGTGTACACCCATTCCCAAGGGAAGCCCTCTGTGAGACCAAACACTGTTTGTACTTGAATCACTTCTTGAGAGGCATCACCATTTTTGTGTGCCACTCATCAGAGACAAAAACAGTAGTTAAATATGTTAAACAGTTTGAGCACTGTGCCTGCAAGGTTATGATTAGCACTATGAATTATGCAACCAGGTATATTATCAAGTCCTACAGAGGAAGTATTTTTGGTCTTTGTTAGCACTTTCAATAAATGATCTTCAGAAATAATTGAGGGAATACAGATATTTGCGGGTTTTGTAAGGAAGTATCAAGGATAAAGTTGACACTAAATTTGTTCACAATGATATTGATGATGTCATTTGAGTCAAAATAGGAGGCCCCATAATGAATATGTTCTGATCAATGCAGGGTACTGTTTTAATTTTCTAACATAGCTAAATAAGGATTTACAATTATCTTTGGCTTCAGAGGCCAGCCAAAGTTCATGAGTTACTTTAGTGGACCTGATAGTGCTCAGAGCATTTATATAGATGCATGAAATCAGTAATACCCGCAAGGAAGAGTAAACCTGTCTGGTGGACATCTGCAATAAATAAACTGTATAACAAAAGGAAAAAAATTGCTGTCCAAGACCAAGAAGGAGCAGGTGCCCAATTGGAAGCAATGTCTCCTTAACCTGAACAAGCAAATAAGAGCACTAGTGAAATCCTTCAAAGCAACTTCAAGTCCAAATTGACCACATCTACTAGAGACAATCATAAGGTCTTCTTCACATATGTCCACAACCTCAAAGGAAGACACCACATATACAAATGCAGTAGATTTAGCAAACTTGCTGGCTGACAGATTCAACGAAAACTTTACCCCTCTGTCCCCCCATCAGTAAATCAGGACATCCCCAGTACCTGCCCCCTTCCCCTTATATCTAGGGAATAGGTCATCACTGCTTTCTCAAAGGCAAAAAATACAGCCTCCATGTGACCTGATAACATCCCAGGCTGCATCCTACATGAACTCAGGCAGGAACTTGCAGTACCATTAGGCACCCTATTTAGCCAAAGTCTGAGTACCGACTTTGTCCCAGCTGAGTGGAGGACAGCCACTGTCATCCCTTTACACAAAGGTGGAGTTTCCACCGATCTGGGAAATTATAGACCCATCAGCCTAACTAGCCTGATCTGCAAGGCCATGGAACGGATTATCATGGACCTCATTAACAAGGACATTGGCAACCTCCAAACACTTGATCCCACACAGTTTAGCTTCGTCAAGGGGAGGTCATGTCTGCTAAATTTGGTCAACATCTTTAAGACCGTCACCAAAGCCATGGACGATGGGAAGACAGTGCATACCTCCTACCTTGACCTGGCCAAAGCCTTTGACACTATTCCCCACTCGAGCATAATAGAGAAACTCTCTCAACTAGGCATCAATCCATATGTTACCAGATGAGCAGCAAACTGTCTGATTGATAGAATCCATGTAGTCAAAACAGGGGAAGCCACCTCAAACAGTAGACCCATAACAAGTGGCGTACCCCAGGGTTTGGTATTGGGGCCTCTGTTATTTGGGATATACTTTTCTGAGGTGTAGGCCAAAACTAGTGAGCTATTGCTGACTAAGTTTGCAGATGACTGCAAGCTGGGTGGTATCATTAATTCCCCTAGCAATGTGGACATCCTCCAAGAGGGTCTCACTCAGACAAATGACTGGCGCCCTTTGGGGAGAGTGATGTCCCCACAAATTGTCACATTAATAACAATGTCCTAAACACTCAATCAGTCATGAGGGATTTGGACACTCAGGTTGATAGCAACCTGACTTTTGACCACCATGTTGCTTCCATGGTACGGAAAGCCTTCTACATGGCCCACTTCATAAGTAAGGATATCTCATCCAGGGACAAGAAGGTCATAACATCCATGTATTCTTCCCTTATAAGGCCCATTATTGAGTACAATGCCCCATTCGGCATGTACCTCACAAAGCACATGCAGCAGCTGGAGAGACCACAGAGGTTCCTCATCAGGAGAATCCAGGGCCTCAAAAATCTACCATACACAGGCTAAAAACCCTATCCCTCTACTCAGTTTCATACAGACTCCTCAGAGGTGAGCTTTGTCTGGCATACAAGGTGATCTCGGACCCCGCCTCGATGGGACTGCTGCATATCCGCAAATCAAGCTCCACTCAAGTAACCCACATGCATGGCCTCAACCTGGTCTGTGACATCAACAAGATTTGTTAAAGAGACAGATTTGTGTCCCAGAGACTCCCTCATCTATGGAATAGACTTCAACTCCACATCAAGCAGAGTATCTCTTTACCTTTTTTAAGCACAACCTGGATAACTGGATGGGAAACAGAAAACATACCCCTAAGATTCCACTGAGGTCCCTGCTAGATAGGGGCATTGGGTGCTTATTTATCTAAACATGGGCTAAACACTTGGCTAGACTTATAAGGGCCTCCAGGGCTAATAGCCTAGTAACCTCCTATGATCCTATGATCTTCAGGTTTTTTTTTTTAATGCTTTTGATATTATATCTGAGGAGATTAGTTTTTGATCTACTGTATTATTAAAGGAGTTTTTTTGTTGCGTAGTTTATTTATGACAGTGCATCATCAGGGTAGTTTGTTTTTGAATTTCCCATGATATTTGGTTCTAGTAGGGACTGCTAGATCTATGCATTTCAAATAAGTATAGAATTACTTAATGAAGTGTGCTGCTGTATTAAAGTCTAGGGAGGCAGAGATATAAGTGATTTTTTTATATTTTGTTACACAGCAGGATGAGGTTAGTATGTTTGTAGTCCTTAAATCTAGTAGGGTTTGCTATAGGAGCATTTGGGTTTTTAAAGGAGAAAGTCATAAGTTTATGGTCAGACTTCACTGGGGAAGAAGATACCACAGAAGTAGTGCAAGAGGTGGCCATATTTGTAAGAATCAGGTCAAGAATACTGTACCCTTACCAACATCATGGTGTAAAGGGATAAAGACCAACCAATGGCTCAGGTGACCTGGATTTGATTAGCAGCTTGGGCATCTGAGGTGCTGGTGGGGGGGGGTAGGCATGTATTCAATGGTGTTGCTCCCTGAGGGGAGGCATGGACTAACTAGGGGAGTATCCATTAGATGAGGTTGATAAACAAAGTAAGGGACTGTGGAATGGGTAGGTCATAATTAAAAACACCCTCCCCATGGAAGTAATTTGGCCAGACCCCCAGTATGCTCTTAAGCTCTGCTCTGGCCCCAGCCCATGGAGAAAGTCTTGGGAAGAATGATGGTGGCAGAAACACCTGGTGATGGATGTGGAGCACTGGATAGAGTGCCAAAAAATGATGTGGAGAATGGGGGACAAAATAAAAACAAATGTTGTGCCCTCTAGTACATTTATTTACCAGCTGCGTACAGGAAGTTTTGTTATGTCTAGGAATTTTTGGGCATATCCTACATTGGAGGTATAGATGTTCCGTTTTATTGAAAGGTAGTTAAAAATCACTCAGAATATCACTGATTTTGTTAATAGGTAGATCACTCAGAATACTGAATAATTTCACATGGTCATCAAGGGACAAAGAAGGTAACAAGCTATTAATTGATATAAGTACTCCTACCTAAACCAATATGTAATTCACTGAGTTCAGTTTGTGATTCCATAGGTATCCAACTTGTGGTACTATGTTCATTGGCAAATATGGAGACTCCACTACAGTTGTCATTGGGCCTGAAGACATGAAAAGTCCAAATCCCTGATATAGAGAGAGTGACCTGTTTACATTTAAATTAAGTTTCAGTAACTATGCAGATATGGATTCTTTTCACATGCAAGAGTACCTCAAGATGAAACAATTTTGTAATTAGACTTCTGGAATTAAGTGGAGACTTCTTAATATAATCTGATTTCAGCACTGATGTATTAGTTATATTGGAATATTCATCAAATGGACCATGCCTAAAAAAGGCACGGGGGTAGCAAAACTTTAGCCATTATGTGAAAGCCAAGAAATGAGAGGTGCAGGCCATTATTATGGAGCAAGCTGGATTGTTGAGTATCTTGTCCAATGCTGATACGTACTGGATCCCCTTGGGATAACACTGGCTATTTAACCAATTATTGAAACCAATTATCTTTTCTTTGTATGTAGACAACATTCAAGGTGAAGGAAGGATTCCCCCTCATAACTAGTTTCTTACTGTTTTATGTTGTCTCAAGTCTTTCTCTCCCTTATGTACCACTACCATATCATAGTTGTGTGCGTTAAGCGTTTGATTCCTCAGGACCCTTGTAATGTCAGTAATACTGGTCTCCAGAGGACAACTCACTGTAATCCTCTCCTTATCCAGCCTTGTGCGTGACTAGTCAATGTGCCTGACAACAGAGTCACCTATCACTTAAACAGTTTTATTGATGCAGTGGTTCAAAGTGACAGTTTTGGTGAGTTTTTGTTCAGAGTCACTATTTATGGGACATGTGCACGAGGTAGATTAATGGCCTGATTTTTGCTGAGACTTATTTTTTTATTTCTAGCAAGGCTTTGGAAGTGACTGTTTTACAGCCTCAGCATAAGTCATCTTGGTGCAGTTAGAGAAACATCATGGAGGATGTGTATGATCGGCACAGGAAAAGTTTATAGGTGAGAGGGAAGCCTTCAGATTAATTAGGTATTTAAACATCTCAGAAATGCAGTTATTAGTTTTGATTATGAGTTTATTATCTGTGAGCATAATTTTGTGTACTTTCTTAGGTGACCTAGTGCTAAAAGGCTGGCAAAACTAGTAGACTGACCTGTATCTTGTCCAGTGCTTAGGTATTTAGACATGTAAAGAAAATGGAGTCAAAGGGGAGGAACTTCAACATTTTATCCTCTAGTGCTCAGTAATATCAACATACGAGATAAAACCAGGAGAAGCTACCAAAGACAAACTTACATTAAGGGTAGGCAATTCAAGAGCCAACAAGTTTAAAGAAAAACAACATGGTTTGATTGGTGATTGTGTGACTATATTTATTATCTTATGAAGTTCTGAAGTGGTCAGGATGAAAGCGATTATCATTTGTTTTTATTCTCTTCAATAAACTCCAGTATTGGTTTTATTGAATTTGCCCTGAATAGGTGCATTTATTTTCTGTGGAGTGGTTCATCCTCTTTTTCCTGCTTGGCATATCCTTTTGATAATAAATCAACAGTTAAACGTTTTTGTTCTAAAAGAACTTCACCAGAACTGTTAGGTCTCCTTTAATTAATTCAATAAATATTCCCACAGAAAAATCATGTGATTACTAAAATACCAATTACTAGAATCAAACAATTAATTATTAACATACATCATAAAAATCTAATATAATCCATACAAACACTTAAAACATCATACCTGCCATTTATCATGTCTAGTACACCATTTATAATTTGTTAGTTCTTATAAAATGCTATTGAATGAAATAAGTTCATTCAGTCCCAAACTATAACCCAGGTTAAGCAATAATTACCAGTGTAGCTCTTTGACTTCTAACTTATTTTTCCTATTGCCACCTCTTTCCATTTTCTCAACCTTCTCCAATGCAAGGAATAAAAGCTTTTTAAAACCTTCACAACCTATGCAGTGTTTGGCAAGTGCATTAGTAAAGTCTCCTTTCTTGATAGCCTAAACATGAATAAATTCTTATTCATAGCATTCACTCTGTTTTGCTAGGATAAAAAAACCCACGTCAAGCATCTAGTGAAATAAATTAACCCCTCCATCTGCGCAGTTAAATTTCCCTTTGCACACATTTACATTGGGGTAAAAAGGGGTAAGATGGAACAGTAGTGTTAATTGTTCCTAGAATAAATCTGCAGTGGGTGCAAAGTGGATGTCAGCACGAGCAGTCACAGGTGTCCTAAAGATAGTAAGACTTAGAATCATAGCACAGTGTCTGTGACAGGCAGAATAATGGGGCAACAGGAAAATCTATCTATGAGCCTTCTAAAGTAAAAGTATAAGGTCAGCTATAGCATTGCCTGGAATTTAGAGAAATCCATTGCAGCCATGTAACCTGCTCTTCCGGGTGTACCCAATCACGGAGAAAGCAAATCAGACACAGCCTTTGTTGCAAAGAGGGAGGCCTCATTATCAGCTCAATTGCAGTGTCTGAATTGATCTTTTTTCCACTTGTGCTAACAAGCACTTTCAAGTGGAAATCTATGACAGCCCATGTATCCTATTGGTACAGACAGTCTTCCACACATCACATTCTGACATGCATGCAGAGACAGAGAGCCTGAACAAATTAACTAGGGCATTTTACACACTTACACACACACACACACACACGCACACGCACACACACACACACACACACAAAATATTTTCACACTCACACAGATATCTGATCAACTTCACCCAGCTACAACCACACTTAAATCAGACTCCCAGACACACTCAACCATTCCCCCACATGCACGCTGCCACACACACAAACACACACACACACACACACACACACACACACACACACACACACACAGACACAGTCATTTGACTCCATTCATACCCCTGGAGACATGCACACACACTGCCACACACATACACACATTTGCATACCAAACATCACTGTGGCACTGCTGAACTTCACTCTTTTTATCTGCAACATGATCTTTCCAATTGACATGGACATGTGACTGCCATCCTTGGGCCCTGTTAATTTATTCAGCTGAGCAATTTTCTTAATTTGGCAACTTAATGTTTGTGATCATTATTCCACTAAAAACATAATTGTTGATCCTGTTGATCCTGTTGTCCTCAGCACCTCAGAAGCAAAGCTTTGACTGGTTGAAGACAACCTTGCAGGGTGCCTGAATACTAACTCTGAGAGGCTGGCATTCAGTAGGACATGTCTTAGGAACTGTCCAAAAAGCTAATGGGTTAAATGGCAAAAACAGATGCCAAAAAAACAAGACTCACCTACACAGAATCCACATATTAGGAAATGAAGGGCTTTAGACATTGAAGTTCATATACCCAGTATCCAGGAAACAATTGAGGCTGATCATATTGACACCGAGAGTGCCCTTCCCAATGCAGATCCAGATATGAATCATGCAACCAATATTCAAGCTTTATCTCGAAAGCAAGTCAAAATAATTGGAAACTCACTAATGAGATGGGTAAAAATCTTCTCCCTAGAATAACTAAGACACAGGTTATTGGGTTATGCCTCCTGCAAGGAATATTATTAAACTTAAAGCTCAGTGGAGCTAAGGTTTCTTATCCATATAATCTTGGTAGGGGAGCTGGATGGTTTGGAAAACAGATCAGAATCACTAATACTGACAACTTTGCTGAGACAAAGGGATTTTCCTCCATTGCTTATTCATACTTTTGCTCAAGCTGTCCATTTATAAACTTACTCAAGCCAAAAGACTTAATAGTGAAATTAAATGTTTAAAACTACAGATGGATGAAACTTACATGTTCTTCTGAGAACATATAGTATCTGGACCACCTCTTTTTCATCAATAATGGCATCACTAGGGCATGCTGAAAACCAGATCTTGGCCTCTGTAATCACTAAAATTGTGAAACATAATTTACTGGACAGCTCTGGGGACTGAAGAATAGTACAAAACTTATTTACAATTATTTCAATGCCTGGAGTGTGACGCACACATAAATCAGTTATACCAAGTACTTGATAAGAAAAAGCTGACATGCTAGTTAACACTTAACACATTGTTACTCTGACAGCTCACTGCTTCCTGTAAGGAGAAATAATGGCTTTCATAACTATACACACAACATAACTGGGTGGGGGGGGGGGTCTAGCCATCTCTGCCCATAGTAGTTTTAGCATATATTAGTTTAACAATTCGGATCCCAACATTATTGGAAAATTGTGTTGTGTTTAATACTGAGTGATTCTATTTCCTGTAGATAGGTGTTATAGCTTATCTGGACCATAGAGGGACTAGAGATAGCAGATATGTGATATACCTTTCTGGTGCTTATTTGGACATGAAGAAGCCTTAGTGCATCATGTTGCTTTACCAGCCTTGATGTGAGTACCTTCTGGATGAAGATTGAGACATCTCCACCATTTTATTCCTCCTGTGCAGTAGCTGGTGTAAATGTGTGGGAGGTGTTACAGCCCTGCACTTATGTCAAATATCATGTGCCATGATCATCAGAATAATTCCTTTTTGTGATTATTACAAAGGCCTAAGGGTGACTTTTGTAAAGATTTTACATTTTGTATCAATATCCAGCAGTTATGATGGTAATCAAGTAAAGTTAGCTTTATTTACAGATGATATTATTTTATACCTGATAAAACTAGAAGGACCATTTCAGTGTTAGAGAACATTTTGAGACAGTTTCAAGTCACTTTGGGATAGAAAATAAATGAAGATAAAACAAAGGCTATAACAATGAACTATGTACTCACACACAAATTGGTTTATCAATACCCATATACTCGTATTTATAAGGACATGATAATATGAAGTATTTATGTTCATAGGTTAGTACTAAGCTAACTGCCCTTGTGAGTCATTTTAAGCCTAGCCAATTATCCCTTGTGAGACTCAAACCCTGCACCTTGTGTTTGTAAGGCAAACACCTTAACAATTAGGCCACCTTCCCAACTGGATTAATCATGGATTAAATGGATTAAAATGGATTCTGTTGTGGCAGATAAGGATATTTGAGAAGAGACAAAGCTTTCAAGTATAGATATTGACTGTAAGATACAAGCAGTAAAACTTTTTAGTCCCTTTAATTTTATACACAGGTCGGGTATACTATCAACAGGAGGGGAAGGTCTAGATGATAATTAATAAAGAGTTGAAGGAATTTATTTGGGAGGCAAAGAGGTAAAGAGTGAAGAAGAATGAGTTGATTATTCCCATAAAACAAGGTGGTTTTGGATTACCTGATTTGAAGGGATAGTCTAGAGCTATGCAGTTAAGGTTCAGTTACATAACAGAAGCAGAAGGATATAAATCAATGTGGAAAGGGATGATGATGAAATAGGGTGGGAGGGTTGAGAATAAGACAAGTGCAAGATTTTGGATGTAGGTCTTTAGGAGAAAAACAACAATCATATAGAATATTATGGTCATAAAGTAGCTGAAAGTATTTTAAGAACTAAACCAAGGCAGAAATACAGAAAGGCAGCAACCCTGCAAGTAAAGGTTTAGAAAACAGGCAAGGGGGTTTGGAATTTATTTGAGAAAATTTGGAAAGGAACAAAGGTATTGTGAGCAAATAACCAGAGAGGAAAAGGTAACAGAGTATGATGAGGACAAGATGAAGTTTGGACTGCAAGAAAGACTTCCTTCTATTTCACAGACTGATAACAGAGTATAAGCAAAGAGAAAGACAATGGGGAGGGCTAAGTGAAAGACTAGCTCTGGAAGAGTTTTTATTTGAAACTAAAACAGAACCTGCTGTTAAAAAAGGATAATAAATAGGGCATAAAAATATTCCATGATAACTATAACAAGCAAAAAATAAAATCAGAGGAGGTTTGAAAAGATTGGGAAGAGAGAATGGAAATGAAGTTTACAAAAGAGGAATGGGAATACATCTGTATGGCTTGTTTTACACCCCAAGTATACTTCAGAGGTGTTTTTTTTTCTCAAGTGGATAGCAAATGCTGAAGGTATGTTGGGAAATAGAGAGGTAACTGGGAACACATTTTTTGGGAATGTAACAAGTTGGAAGCTTTTTAAAACTCCATACTAAGTACTTTCTTAGAAATATTGGGGGAGCAATTGTTTGTAAGTAAGAGAATGTATATATTTTTTTATTTGGGATATAGGATCTGAATTGTCAAGACATAGTAAGGTCATAATAGGTTTAATGCTATTAGGTGCCAAAAAGCAATTAATAAGAAATGAAAATCAAAATATGCTGAATATTATAAAGGAAATAAAAGTACTGGTGGAACTGGTGGGTGATATTTAGAAAAGGGAATGAGCAAGCTCCATAGAAATAAATGGAATTGGTGAAAGCAATACATGCAGAGTAATGTTCAGAATGAATATAGTTTAAAGGACATCAGAAATTGAGCATTTATGGAAAGGAGTGAATGATAATTGTTAAAAAGAAAGTACATATGCATACTGCATGAAAATAAGAATAAAATACTACTTTTTTCTTTTCTATTTATGTGTGCACATATGTAATTGCTTAAAATAGGATGATTTAATAAAGATGTTTAAATCATGCATGTATGCAGTGAGACTTAATACTGCATTAAAACCACAACAAAAGCAATTTCATCAATGCCATTTGTGGTTATATTACCACTTTACATTGTCCTTATATGACATAATAATTATTATTGTGATTTTCTCTGCACATATTCTAGACAGAATGTGCATTCTTTGGAAAATGTAATGTTATTTGACTAGGATAATTAATGTTCAATGTTCAGTGCATAGAAAATTCAAACTCATAGCTTTTAAGAGTTTATGAAGTTAGACCAGGAATATAAACAAAATTTCTATACCATTTATCTATCAGGAACTTGAAAAGTTTGACACTGCCAACTTCCCTTATACATGTAGGTAGAAAGTTGCTCAACATTCCTACTTTATGATGAAAATACCTGCTCTTAACTGTTGTTTTAACACCCGGTGGTCTCACATATAGATTGTTATTCCTAAGACTGATATTATACACCAAAAATGTAACAACAAAAGATGCTGCTAATGCCTCATTTATTAGTGATTTGTACACAAGAATCAAATCACCTTTTAAAAGCCTATAACCACCTGAGTACAGGAAAAGAGTCTCCAATCTAGCTTTCTATCTTTGGCAAACCAAAAGAACAACAGTATTCCATAACAGGCTGAACAGTAATGCTAAAAAGCAGAATCAAGACTTCTTTCTATTTCCTACTGCCACTCCTCAAGTTGTCTTTTAAAAAACCATAACACTTCCCCACCACAGTCTTGATATAATCCTCAAAGTCCAAAGCATCATCCACCATTTATTCTAAATCTGTCCAGGACAAAGTCAAAATTTCATTGTTCAGAGCATAAAAATATTCCAAACCCAAAATTCATCACATTACATTTTTAGCATTAAACTGCATCCCATGTTAAAATGTCTAGCTAATTTTGCAATTTATTATGAGCATACATATTTGTAACTATATCCCTTACATTACAGTCATTGTTGAATTTACTTAGCCAGGTGCTATTACATACTGGAAACTCAGACATTAATATGCCAAATAACATGGGACCAAGAACATATCCCAGTGGGACCTCTAAGTCAACATTTCTTATTTTTGAAAAAGAATACCCTATTCTCACTCTAAATTTCCTTCATGATACCCAGTGTACAATGTAGTTATTCATATTAAGTTTTAACTTAACATCAGGTATTCTTTCATGGGTAACTGAATCAAAGGCCTTTGCCAGACCCATGTAAGCAGCATCACTAGTAAGGCCCAAGTCCACCGAACAACAGATGCTATCATAAAACTGGTATCTAAACTTTGAAATTATATTAATTAGCCATGTAACAGGGGAGGTTACTGCCCTGTTAGATGGAACTATTGAAGTTTTTAACATATATCAAATAGCACAGATTATATATTTTTAAAAGTTATACCTAGGCATTGCAGAAATTAATTGTGAATATATGTTAGATTAATAGAAAATGCCTTGTTACACTCTGGCAGTGATCTGAATCCCAAATAGTTAGGTTGCCTGCATGGAGTAGGCAGAATGTAATGGCTGCTGGCAGAGACAGTAAAGAATAAGTGCACCAAGAAAGAGGCCTACGGGAGTCTTGCTTTAATTAGTGGTGGGTGTAATATTGGAAAGTCAGTAGTGTTGCTAAAAAAGTGTAGATCCACGTAGTTACTAAAGCAATACTTAGTCCGTGTAAGCTTAGTTCCTTCAAAGCCTTTGGTGTAATACAGAAGTGAAGGCTTTTCTGAGGTCAGTAAAGACTATTCCTGTCACACCAGTAAAAATTGTGTTTATAAATTGTATCTTTCAGTTGCTAAGTAATGAAGTATTCATTTTTCAGTTGCAGAAGTTTCATTGCTCAAGAGAGGGGCTGCTCATAATTGCTTAATCACTTCACTTTGAGTGATATCTGCTTGTTTGAAGTGTACAGGTTTTTGTGCTCGCTAGTATTATAGCATCTGTGGAAAGAGTAACACTTTTTCCTGTATTTTAGTGATTATTCCTTTTCTGCATTATGACAACACTGTGGAGAAAGAATATTAAATAAGAGCGGTGAGAAACTGCAGGAAATGTGCTTTTTTGTTTGTTTCATGAATTTGTATAAAATGTAGATTTGAATGCATATGTTTGAATAGTCTTTGTACTCCAACTGTAAATTTTCTAGAGTTGCAGTCGAATAAGTGAGGTTTGAACACTGTAGTTTCAGTACGTACATATACCTGTTTATAGGTGCATTATTAAAAGTAAAACAGGGACAGTACTGTATCCTTATAGAAGTTGTGTGGTTTGAAAATTAGTGCTTATTCCTCCATGTATTTTTTAGTTGGTTAGATGGAGTTCTTTCCAAAGAATTCAGAAGTTACAGGCATATATTGCTTGTCTTTGTGGAAGGTCACTTGGGCAGAGTTAATGAGGGTTGAAGTTTTGCAAATGTAAGGGAGAAAAAAAAACAGTGGTGAATGCTATATTGATTAGGGGTGACTGAGACAGAAGTGCACATTCAGCAGGTTCTAATGAATTCGGGACATCGAGTCTTGAGAACCTACTCTGCCATTCGCAGACATATCTCTCAGCCAGTGAATAACCGGAGCAAGAGTTACTAGCAGGAATGTAAAAGCAGCCAAGAATCAAAAACAAGCTAATGTGTTTATATGGATGATTGAGCTTCAAGGCTGTGCTAGCTTTCAAAAAAAAAAAACAAACTCTGCAGTGTTTCTAGTATAGAGGTAGACCCAGGCAGTTCTCAAACCTGCTCCAATGATTTTGGCAGGGCTGATGCTTTCTACTGACTACATAAGGAATGAAATTCTTTAGGTTCATTGAGCAAGTCAGGACTCCTATAATATCAGGGTTAATGAAATGTATCCAGGCCTCTGTGGAGCCACTTTTGTTTCTAATATTGCCTGCATTAAAGGTAGAAAACCTTAGTCCTGTATGTTTTTCAGACATATTACAGGATGTTTCTGGAAGGAGTTTGACACTCTATGAAACCAGTAAGACAGAATATTCACAGACAAATATTCTTTTAGTTCTTGGGAGAAACTTGGTTATAGCCTGAAACCTAACAATGTGTCTCACTTGTAGGTTGTCCCTTATGTGAATTACATGATCACAGTGATTGGTTGGAAGGTATATAGCGGAAATGCAGCTGGGTGGGAAGAACAGATAGTTGACAAAGGCAATGAGTGCTTGTGATGTCTAGTTACTTTATTTCAACAATAACAACTAGTTAATTCAAGCTTTTGAAGTTGATGGGTACACTGGCAGACAAAGGAAACAAATTGTATTATAATGTGGTTTTGAGGTTGTCATAAGGATAGGATGTTACGACTATGAAATAGTGCCATAGAGGTCAGTGCAAAGATAAGGCTCACCCAAGTGTTGGCAAGGTAGATAGCTCAGAGTCTTCTGAAATAATGCTGTAGACTGCTTCAATAACTAAATGATTTTGTTTCTATGTACTATTATAATGTCTTCATAATTTGTAGCTTTAAATTGTCTAACTTTTCAGAAAAGCAAGCAAGGTAAGAATAAGTACACACAACACTAAAGAAATGAAACACTACCACAACACTAGAATACTGGATGCCTGTAATGTACTTCAAAGTATTGCCCCACTTAGTTCACCTGAAAGTCAAAGGAGAGCCTGCCAAAACAGCCACCAAATGCCCTGCTACAACAGTGCTACTATATAATGGGTTTTCCTTAGCCACACTAAATACAATTGCATAACATTAGCGTAACACTTGTTGAACTCAACTTGAAACTCATTCAGAAATGCACACTTCACCTAGTAGTTAATACTGTGCTCAGCAAAAAAGTCTTCAAAATAAATAATAAAGATAATGTTTGGATTCAGAAAACTTTGTTGCATTGTGGTGAATGAATTTGCATGAAGTGTGTCCACTGACAATGTGCACGTGATTCAGAGACACACTTATTGATAGTTGTGAATACTCAGCAGCTGTGTCAGCCAGTATACATTTGTATGATAATGACTGCATAATCACATGATTATGACGAGAGGTGTAGCCAGGATGTGGCAAAGGGGTCAGTTGCCTTGGGCACCAGGTGTTAGAGGGCAGAATCTTCAGTTGCTGATGAAGCATTATTACGACACCGGCATTCAGAAATGAATGGTGATATAATTGGTGTCAGGGCTGAAGTGTTCAGTGGGTGGTATCTGTAGCAAATCACTTGCGGCAATAATCAATTTTATTTGTAGCAAGTGGCTAGCTACACCTTAAAAGGCAGAAAACTCTATGTATTTATTTATTTGCTGCTCAACTTAGAGCAGAATGAGGGGACTGGACCTAATACAGCACCACTTTAGGAAATGGAGAATGGAAGAATGAACTTTTTTTTTCTTTTCATTCCTCATTACATACAGTATACTTCCTGACTGTGCAAACTCATCCCCACCATCATCATCAGAAGCTGCATATATCTAACATCAGGTGGTGGCAGTTCCATAGTGCTGGTGTCACATAGAAAATCTTCTGTGAATGCAGCAAAGCACAATACCCTATGTAAGTATCACCCAGTACATGAAGTATACATGAAAGTCAGGTGTAGGAATAGCAGCATTTGAAAACCAGACATTTAAATAGCATATCTTAAGCAGATGGTTCTACATGTAGACTCCCTGATGTTCCTGTACAACCCAAATCAGAGATCTTTAAAAACATAGCCATTAAATAATGGGTCAAGAAGACTTACACCTACTGTTCCAGAGGAGGAGCTCTTCATGCCTGTGGCATCTCCTGTGGCTCCTCCATGTGCCTGGTGAAGCTCTACACCAATATCCAGCACCACTCTGTGGGACCATGTGAAGGTGCAGTTGCTTCTGTCAGAGGCCATAAACACCTTCTTCCTGTAAGAGTTGGCTCGACTGACAGCCCACTACCTGTCAACCTTCTTTTTTCCTGCCAGGTGGACAGCTCATTTTTCAGCAGCAAAAGTGAAGTAGGTGGCCCTGTGTTGGACTATTGCATACCACTGCATAAGTATGTCCTAGCTACTGACAACATTAATGTCCACCACCAGATATTTTCAGGTAAATGCCTGGTAGACCCAGTAAGCAGCATCCTGCCTAAAGAGCCTTTGGCCATGGAGGTGGAGGGCCTGGAGTAGCACCTCATTCTCTGCATTAGAAAATTTTGATTATCTAGTAGATTTTTCTGCAGGCCTAGCATTGTTCATCTGTTTACTACCTTTATAGGCATTCCTCTGTATAAAGAGAAAAATAGTGTTATTAGCATGGTGGTGATCAGTGTACTAGAAAACCTCTTACAATGCCATTTCCCCCCTGCCTGTATCTCATGCAGCTGGTGTGTTTGACACTCAAATTTGCATATCCAGATAGTTGTTTGACACATAACATTACAGAGTAAATGTCCGCCACAGTATGATAGCTGTAACATCCCAAGGTGACATGACCCATACAATTACTGTTTAAGCTATAGATTATGTTGTTTGGTCTCATAAAATCTCATGATTCTTCATCATAATCTAAATGTCAAACAGTACCCATCCTTATTTATATTGCAAAAACATGATGTAATAACTAAAACTCAAAAGTTACATTAAAAATGCGTTGGAATTATATTGCACTCATTACATATTAATAAAAAGTTTGCACTAATTCAGTATAAAAAAATTAAAAATGAAAAACATTGTAAATAAGACCTTGCACCACTTGTGCTCTTTTAATTGAGTTCAAACAACAAAAAAATGGAAAAATAAGACACCTTACAATTTCTTCTCTTTCATTTTGAATACACTTGAAATTGAGACAAGGTAATTAATACCAGGCACTGTAGTAGCATTTAAACTGAGCTGCCATATCAGCTTCTTATACTCTAGCCTGGTTTCCTGTGTCCCTCCACTTTGGCCAATAAAAGCCTTGCTGATACTAAAAAAATAAAAAAAATAAATAAAATAAAATTATTACAGGTGATGCAGTGTTAACATAACATTTTTTTAAATATTTTTTGTTTAATGTCATAACAATGTTTATATATCTTGTCCCAGAGTCACCTCTCCATTATCCCTAACTAGAAGGTTGGGTAGGATATACAAAATGCAACATACACCACCCATTTACTGGCACAGTTTAACTTTCCTGTACAACGAATGGGCCTATTATAACATGCTATACTAATATTAGGTCCATTGTGAATGTATTTATAACAATCACAGTTCCATGTTTTGTCATTGTATTTCCATTCCCTATGGTAGGTTCTACCTCCACTTTCTGCATGATATTGTGACCTTTACCAAATACCATCTGGTATGTATCCCCCAGTTTCTTTCTAAATTCATTGTTAGTCTATTACTCTTTTAATAAATATGTGTGATCTTTTCAGTGTATTCATTATTGTAAGTAATATAAATAGTTCTGTTTAGTCCTGGCTTCACCTCATAAATATTTTTATGTTTTATGCACTTTGTTTTTTCAATCTTATGCATCATCTATGTATTTTATGTACTTTTTTGCATGCTATTTATTTACATGTTTTTATGGTGTAAAAGGATTTTTGCATTTAAAGTTTAGATTTAGTAATAGGGCTTTTTTATGTTGATATGTGTACACACACACACACACACACACACACACACACACACACACACACACACACACACACACACACACACACACACATTTTTTATGACATATTTAGTACACATTTAATAAAAATGCTGTTTTTGTATGTTACATCGAGTAGGGATTCACTGACTAATGAAAAGGTTATATCTGATTGGTGTGAGTTGATTAGAAGTTTTTTGCTTCTAATTATGAATTAAGTAGATGATGCTGGATTTTAGTTCTGATTATTGTATTAGTGGAAATGAATGAAAGTGCTTAACATTATTAAAGTGCATTCTGGAACTTGTGTCAACTGGCATTTTTTTTTATTTGGGATTCTCTGTACACTAGTTTGGTATGTTTTTGTTGGTAACTTTCATTTACCCTTTAGTGCTTTTGCTGATAATATTAATCGATATCTGTAAAATCTTAAGTCAAGCATCACAAAATATGTTGACTCTATACTATTATATATGAATTTCTGAAATAATAAATTAAAAAAAAAATCACTTCTCTTCCCACTAATCATCCGCGGTGGTGCAGCGATAGCATTGTCGCCTCACAGCAAGAGGTTCTCCCGTTCGATTCTCGGCTGGAGTGCGGGGAGTGCCTTCTGTGTGGAGTCTTCATGTCATCCCCGCAGTTGTGTGGGCGTTCAAAAGACATGCGTAAATGGGTGTGCCTTTGTTGAAGGTTGAACGTCGAGCTGGCACCTCAGCGTTCGTGAAAATCTACTGCCAATTATTAGCGGACCGAAGTTCCGCTGTGGTGACCCCTAACTGGGAAAAGCCGAAGGACAACAACTTCTCTTCCCACTAAATTATGATTATAGTCTTTTCAATAAAACTAATCTCAAAGGAATACAAATTTGTCAATATATAAAATAATTGCCCATAAAGTTTCTACATTAGACCTTATTAAATTATTGTAACCATATAGTTAAAATCTAGAGTAACATCAAGGAAGATTTAAAAAGGGTGAGACAAAATGATTTTTAAGCACCAGTTGTCAAAATGAATATTTTTTCTAGATTACTATTCTATGACAACTCTACATATCCTGCTGCTCAAATAATTCAGATCTGTTTTCTCTTCACTAATTAACTTTATTTGCTCCTCCAAAGCAGTTAGAATTTCATACACCAAATCTGATAAATCTTAAACTACACAAAATCATGGGATTACTTAGTTCATGCGTGTATTATGTCATCATAAAGTCCAGTGGATTATTGAGAATTATCACTCACGATCACTTAAGTAATTTTGGCACCCAGCATGGATACAGATTTGGTTTAAATCCCAAAAAGTATAAGTCCTTCCCTTTTTGAAAAAATGAAGATTTAGAAACACTTAAAATATACCAAACTACTTTTAATCAAATGTTAGCATTTCAAAAAAGTAATAAACCTATTAGAAGACATATATATTTTATTAAATGGAGAATGATTGATTTAGCCAAATTCCGCCTTCTAAATAATACAATGGTATGGGACTATATTTTAAAAAAATAATCAATCAACTAAGATGTTCTGTGTTGTTAGATGATCACTGTGTTGGAGGGAAGCCTTCTAGCTTAATTTTGTTTCTTAGAACTAGCCAGTTTTTTAGTTTCAGCACTCAAGTCTGTTTCTTTGAGCTCAGCACTTGTTAAGAACTTATTGTAAGCACTAAATAAGCTACAAATTACTACAGCACTCAACTTTCCTCACTGTCTAGAGGAAAAGAGTTTCTAGTACTTAACAAATAAGCACCTATCCAGGCATGTCTAAGGGTAAGCTCATGGTGTTTTCTCCTGTCTACCTGATGAATCTGGGCATCTTGGGGCAATGCAGCAATTGCCTCATGTACACAGACAACCCTCTCCTCCTACCACCCAACACTATAACCTGTGAGAGATGACTTATATAGCCAAACTGGAAGCAAAGCTCTCTTCACCTAAGACTGGACTAGACAGTCAAGAGGAGAAGGTAAACACTTGCACCACACCACACTCAGCACATAGTCCCTCAAAACCTACACCACCAAATCACACACATAGAAACACAAAACACACACCTACATTCATGGAGGTTCTCAGTAAAAACCTGCCCAAGCAACAGGGACCTCCAAAGCAGAAACACAAGCAAACTCTTCCTCCAACACAACCCAAATGACACATAGCCCACAAACTCAGTGTGCCACTCAACCACAGCCCATAAGGCATAACAACGTACTCAACACTCTAGTCATAGGTGACTCTATAGTCAGGCACACTGATGTTCCACTCACCAGGCTAAACAAGGAGAAAGTTACTGTCAGCTGCCTGTCGGGTGCCAGGATCCACCACATAACGTATGCACTCAGGTCACTCCACAACAAGTACAAATATGACTTTGTCATTGTCCATGTTGGTGTGAATGACCTGAGATGTACCTCCCTGGACCACATGAAAAGGGACATGGAGGAGCTGTCCGATCTTGTAGCCCAGGCAGGTATGACCCTAGCCCTAAGTAGCATTCTGCCATCACCCAGAATGATACCACAGTACAAGGACAAAATGATTGACTTCAACAATTGGCTAAGCATCTGGTGTCATTCTAAGGGGATCCAGTATCTGTCTGCCTGGGATGACATGATCGACAAACCCCCTGGGATTCCGGATACTGGCTAAGGCTCTAGCCATCCCTATAGTGCCTTTTTTAGGCAAGGTTCAAATGACAAATTCACCACCGTAACAGGTACAAGCAAGAAGAATCTGAGGGTATTGCTACTCAATGCTAGAAGTCTAAACCTCAAAATGCACTCACTCGAGGCACCCCTTAAAATGGAGAACATCGACATCTGCACAGTGACAGAGACCTGGTTCAAGGCTCCAGAGAGTACCCCTGCAATACCAGGCTATAATTCATACCACACCTTTCGGTCACCTAACCTGGACCGAAACACTAAAGGCGGAGGCGTGTCCATATTCATTAAGGATATCCACACCTCCAGGCTAGTTGCTCAGCATAATGCATCCGAGATTATCCAAGTGCAACTAACTCTGGCAAGACCGCAATCCAAATTGTAGCTTGCTACAGATCCCGCCACCATGCCCCAGGATTCCCAATCCTCATTTTTTGCTACACTGGAAAATATTAGGGTACAACCTAATACCCTAATAATGGGCGATGTCAACTACCCCACCATTAACTGGGAAAACTACTCATGTACCAACTCTTGTGCTCAACATTTTCTGGAATTCATAAATTCCAATGCCTTGGATCAACTTAGCCACACCCCCACCAGGGGCAGCAATATCTTAGACCTGGTTATTACCAACATGGGCAACCAGTGCTCCACACCAGAGGTCATTTCCTTGTTGGTCAGATCCGACCACAAGCTAATCACCCTAGATATCCACATCCCTCCCCCACCCCCCATTAGGGAAACCACAGTAAAAAATTTCTCCAAAGCCAACTTCACGCTTCTTAAGATAGAAGTGACAAACTTCATGACACCCATGCTGACAGACAATAGAGGTATGACTGCTGAATCCTACACAAATGCACTTTATAAGCACTTACACAAGTGCATGGATCGTGCAATCCCTAACAGAACCAAGATGCTATCCTCCAAAAAAAGGAAGCCAATCTGGTGGTCCCCTGCCATAAACAAACTCTACAACAGAAGAAAGAAACTGTTGCAAAAAAGAGTAAAATCCCATGATTGGAGGAACTACCTGGTCAGCCTCAGTAAGAAGCTGAGATCCCTCATAAAATCCTCCAAAGCTAGTTACGAAAACAAAATCGCCACTGACTCTAAAGACAAACACAAAGCTTTCTATAGCTATGTCAAGAATCTCAATGGCAACACTCAGATCTGCTCTGAGTTACAGCACAATGGCACTAAATATACAGAACCAACTGATATTGCCAACATCCTGGCAGATAGGTTCAGTGCTAACTTTACCCCCCTGTCATCCCCTAAAAGGCCCATCTCTATACCAGAAGAATGCAAAGTTCATGTAATCACAGCTGCACAGGTAAAAAACACACTCTTCAAAGCCAAGAACACAGCATCCATGGGACCTGACAACATCCCAGGCTGTGTTCTACATGAACTACAGAATGAACTGGCACCCCACCTAAGTACCATGTTCAGTCATAGCCTCACCTCAGGCTATCTGCCCACTGAATGGCGCACAGTGACAGTTATCCTACTCCACAAAGGGGGAGCCACCACGGACCCTGGAAACTACCACCCCATTAGCCTGACGAGCCTGGTCTGCAAGGCTATGGAATGTATCATCATGGAACTTATAAACAATGGCATTGGTAATCTCCAAACTCAGGACCCCACCCAGTTCTGGTTTGTAAAAGGCAGATCATGTCTCCTAAACCTAATAAACTTCTTTGAAGCAGTCACTAAAGCCGTAGATGAGGGTAAGGTGGTTCACACAGCCTGTCTAGATATCACCAAGGCTTTCGACACCATCCCCCACTCTGGAATGATAGATAAACTCACCAAACTAGGTATAAATCCCTATGTCACAAGATGGGTTGCCAACTGGTTCACTGACAAAACCCACACTGTGAAAGTAGCAGACTCCAAATCCAACTTCAGACCAGTGACAAGTGGAGTACCACAGGGTTCAGTCCTGGGTCCTCTCCTGTTTGGTATCTACTTCTCTGAAGTACAGGCTAAGACAGAAGGTCTTTGGTTAATGAAGTTTACAGATGACTGCAAACTAGGAGCCATAATCAAAACTCCAAAAGATGTGGACATCCTACAAAAGGGCCTCGCTGAGACAGATGCCGGGTATCAAAGCCATAGCCTAAAGCTCAATGCCAAAAAGTGCATTGTCATCCCTTTTGGTAAAAACTCTGTACCCATGAACTACCACATAGGCGGTAGTCTACTTAACACTGAAAGTGTGATAAGAGACCTTGGGACACAGGTGGACAGTAGTCTCTCCTTTGATAACCAAATCGCCACAGTAGTTAGGAAATCCTTCTACGTGGCACACCTCATCACAAAAGGTTTCTCACCAGGAAAAAAGAGGTCATTGTTCCCCTCTACTCGTCACTCATTAGACCCATTATAGAGTACAATGCCCCTTTTGGTATGTACCTCACAAGACATCTACAGCAACTGGAAAGGCCACAGAAATACCTCACAAAGAGGATTACTGGCCTCAAACAGATGCCCTATGCAGACCGTCTCAAAAAACTGCAGCTTTACTCCGTCGCATATCGCCTACTCAGAGGCGATCTCTGCCTAACACACAAAGCTATGTCAAACCCAGAGCTTTTGGACATGGTCCACTTAAAGAAATCCCAATCCCTATCAGCTACACGCTCTAGGGACCTAAACCTTGTCACCACAATAAACAGAACATGCTAGAGGGATAGATTCCTGTCCCAGAGACTTCCCATACTCTGGAACAAACTACCTATCTATATCAACCAAAGCTCCTCATTAGCACTCTTCAAAAAAAATCTTGATGATTGGATGGGAGATAGGAAATTCACCCCGGGGATCACTTCTGTGGCTCTGCTTGACAGTGGCACAGGAAAATAATTTTCTTGGGTGGCAAAAGCCAGGGTACCGTTTGACTAGGCTTGTATAGGTCCTAGGGCCAATAGCCTAGTACCTACCTATGAACCTATGTGAAATGAAACTTCCCAAATGGTATTTATCTATATTAAATAAAATCTGGAACACACTCACTTCTAAGTTCATTATTGCCCAAGATCTCAATTATAAAATATTTTTTTCAAAAATCTGATGACTTCTGATTATGCCAGTAGACTCATTTTAATAGCCACATGAGCATCTTCTTGTAGAAAAAAGAATTAAAAATAAAATTATGACTAAATGATTACTTTATTCCCTTTAAAATACTACTCTATACACAGATCATTATAATCCATAATGCATATATTGCAACTACAAAAAAAGCCTTGTAATTTGCATGTTGCTCTAAAATACAATAAAACAAAAATATAAATATTGGGATATCAAAAAAACATTGTTTCATGGAAATCTACTATTCTACACGTTCTACCCCTCAGTTTACATTCTTTTGACTTGAGCATTTATAATAATTATCTTTATGTTGATTAAATTGTATATTGCAAAAACTGTAGTGATTTAAAAGCACTTAAATGATTGAGTTTACAAAGATGGCATGTCAATATTTCAAACCTTGGAATGAAAGCAAAGCAAATTTGGTGGAATGTTGGATAATGTATTACAAATCATTCTTTTTAAAAATATTGATATCTAGATATTCATGCCTTTTACTCCTTATATTTGACCATTGTTTGAAAAGAATTTGGAAGAAGGTTAATTTTATGTTCTTACATTATTCAGCTGTGTATTATACTGTTTGTAAATAGTTGTATATAGTTCCTAAATGTTTTTTTTTTTAGTTTTTTTAGTTTTATCCTCGTTTTTTTATGTTATGTATGTTTTATACTATACATACATTAAAGTATTTTTATCTTGTTTGAAATATTTAATATTTTTAAATGAAAGATTAGAAGCTTCTATGGAGAAAACAAGGCTGTTTTCTATTTGTAGTCTTGACTGAATAATGAAGTGCAACCATTTCTCTCTCTCTCTCTCTCTCTATAAAATGAGCGATGATATAGCTGTAGAGATATATAACTAGATAGAGATAATTCTGTTTATATTTGGTGATAATTCAGCTCTATCTTTCTGGGTGGCTTAGGCACTACAGTAATAGTGTAGGCTGTAATACTAGTGATACCTTAAGCATTTAACTGTAAAATTATGTCAAACATTCATTCTGTCTTTAGCGACTATTGGAGTAACAGCGTTAGATAAGAGGGAGAATGGGATTATGAGTTATCATTGCAAGTTATTGCAAAGCTGTTGATCCTGTTCAATGATAAACCAAGATTGTTTTCATTTTTCCTCAGATTGACAGATTAGTGTAATTACCAATTGGCAGTAAATTTAAATTATGGATACAAAATTCTAAGAAGGCAACACGTTTATATATTTAGCTCTTACATCATATCTCACCATTGCTGTTTTTTAAGCTTCACTATTATACGTCTCTCCATTGAGTCTTATGTGCTAGTATATTAACAATCTAAGATTCTTAGCAAGTAAGTTCTGTTTGATTATATATACTGCTTCAGCTATTTGTAATCGGTTCTTTCTGACCTCTTTTATGGCCTGGATTATTAACTTTTGAATCACTGTTGTAACTATGAAAGGTTACTTTAGCAAATCATGTCAGCTTGTAGATGCCACCATGTTGCCTTAGTAGACATGTACTTGTACCAGGGATTTAGAAATTAGACACTGAAAAGTACACTTGTCTCTGGAGTATAGGTATATTCTTATGGCATGCACAGGAACTCTGCCTTCATGATGACTGTGCTCTTCTAGGAAGCAAAAAGTTAATTTTGAAGGCAGATTCAACTGAAGAATTAGTGTTTTAAGATTAATGCTAGTCAAGTCCTCATTAATATAAGTATTTTCATTATTTATAACTTATATTTATGTTGCATCACTTATTATTATTATGGTTAAACTATGAGTCACATAAAAGTCCACAGATTATGATTATTATTATATGATATACACAATTGCTTATTTATTCTTTGTTGATCAGGTTAGTTCTACTAGGCTATACGACTCTTTTCAGGGGAGACTTAAGGTGGTATTTGTTATCAGGTGAAATTTGGCCAGGACAATGGGAATTTCTCCTGCTCCTTGGAACTGAGAAAGTGAAGCACTGTTTGGAATTGCTAAATAGTGCCAGAGGTCTGCTGCTGCTGCTGCAGTCCTGGGAATTTCAAGATGGAAAAGAGTGTAGCAGAGTTGGGGAAAGAGAAGCAGGAGAAAACTTGCTGGTGGAAGGAGATGAAATAACTGTTATAAAGTTAGAAATTGGAGGACGGGATACACAAGTGCTGGTTGATGAAGAAAACACAGCCATTAGAAGGAGAGGAAGCACAATGAGTGACATGATGGAGAAAGTAATACAGGAGGATGAAACTGAGATGTTGGAAACAGAAGTAACAGCTAGTGAATGGGAAATACTGGCGGTATTCTTGGATGGTGGAGACTGGAGTAATGAGTTTTAAGGGTTTACCTCCACAACATGTTTTTTACTACAAGAAAGAAGTTATGCAGATTCAACAAGGCAAGGAAGAATGGGAACAGGAAATGAGAGGGAACAAAAATGTACCATTTCTCAACAGCCACAGATGACTAGCGGTAAGAATCTTCTTCTTCTTTTGGCTTTTCCCGGTTAGGGGTCACCACAGCTGATCACCTGTCCGCTCATGATTGGCTGTGGATTTTAAAGTGTTGAGTTGCCAGCCCGGCACCCAACCTTCCACAGAAGGCACACACATGCATGCACTCATGCCTAGGGCCAATTTAGACTATCCAATCTACCTACAGCATGTCTCTGGGATGTGGGAGGAAACCGGAGCACCAGGCGGAAACCCACATGACCACAGCGAGGACATGCAGACTCCGCACAGAAGGCACCCCAGCCAAGGATTGAACCGAAGAACTTCTTGCTGTGAGGCAACAACGCTAACCGCTGCACCACTGTGGCCGCCCATGAAGAATAAAAAGTGTAAATGATAGCAGTGTGAACAGGTGAACAGGTATGGATAGTATTCTTTTGCCACTAGGGTTTGACATGTAAGAAATAAGAGCATTAAATCATTTGGAAGATTAATTTTTTTGTGAAGTGACATTTGAAAGCTTTAACTTCCTGGCAGAATTTACGATGGAGACTAAAAAAGAAATGCAGCAGCTCCATGGAAAGTCTATTTATTTCAGATCTTTTGATTTCAACTAAAAAAGAAAATAAAACTACAGTTTAGGACTTCAGATATGGCTGAAAATGAGTTAAAACTGCTTTTTTCTTTCATTGTGTAGTAAAGTACATGAAGTTAAAAAACATGCAATGAAAGAAATGTGTGGACTTGGGGTTGGGAAGTGTAGGTAACAATGGATGCTAAAGATAGGAAAATTCAACATATTTAAACATAAGGATTTGTTAAGTACTGTGACCAGCCTAAGGTCCGTTATCTCTGTGGGAGTGAAAATAACTTAGTACAATGCTGTGGGAAACAAAGGTGTTGCCAATGTGGGAAGAGGAGACATATAGCAAATAATGTTGGCCAGTTTGCATAAAATGTAAATAATTTGAACACTTCTGGTTTGACCGTTACATATTAGATAAGGGAAGAGTAGATGAAGAGGAAAGCTTAGAAAAAAATATTACTACAGATTTATTTATTTTTGTTGACTGGGAAAGTCCACTGGGTCAGAATAACCCATTTTCAATGGAGGCCCGAGGAGAAAAGCTCCAGTAGCAAATTAAAAATGCTACAGCAAACAACTAAACAAAAATTATTATACAAGAGGATAAGATTTACAGTAATAAGAAACCATACAAATATAAATAGCATTTCTTAGTGATAGAAATATGCAGAGTACAATGTCATTATGCAGTGAAAATAAATGACAGTAGAACTTGCACAGCATATAAATGGATAACTTGTTGAAGACATTCAATATAAATATAAACAATCATGACACACAGTATATTCTGTACAATATGAAGGAGATTATACTTTTGCCTTGTGGAAGTTTCTTAAGGATTAAATATTGATTGGTATACTTTGTTTAAGAGAAAGTTGCAGAAGTACATTTGATTTACTAGTATTTTAGTTGATCTAAAAAGGGGTATTCTAGTCAGTGACCTCACTGGTGTTGGTGTATGGTGGTATGAAGTTCTGATCACAAGGACAGATGTGATTATTAAGAAACTGATTTTTTAGGGTAACTTTGAAGGTTTTCATAGACTCAATTTGTGTTATGGAGGGGGTAGGGCATTCCATAGCGTTGCTATGGAATAAGAGTATAAGCTTTGTCCAGCTCTCTTATTGGGTTTGTATACGGTAAGAAGCTATTTATTAGTAGATTGAAGATTTTGGGTTGGGATATTGGATTGTACAATAGAATGTAGTGATGGATAGTTATTTGGATTGTATATTAATTTACGAGCAAGCGTTAGTTGAGTGTATTGGAGGTAATGTGGGAATTTCAACCATTTTAATTCTTTAATGGCTTGACAGTGGTGAGTGCGGTTTTGCAATCTAGAAGCAAATTTGGCAATTTGATAACAGCATAATTGTAGTTTATTGCTTAAGGATACATGAAGGTTGGTAAAGATGGGGTAACCATAGAGAAGTGAGGGAAGTAGGAGGGAATGTGGCAATTTTTATTCTTGTGGGCTTATTCATATCCAGTTTATGTCTATATAGTTTACTTATATATATTATATTACTACAGATAATCTTGAAAGAGAAGCTGGTGTGGGGAATTGAATACTGAAGCCGTAGAGGTTAAACAGTGAAGAGGTAGTCGGAGAAGAAATTGTTTAAAGTGAGGTTATTAATATAAAGGAAGAGGGCACAGTTGCAATTTTAGAAAGTGAAGAGGAAATACAGGGAGAAATGGAGACAGGAGAAGAACACGAAGAAGAAGATAGTGAAAATTGATTAAATGAAACTTGGGAGAAGGAAAAGAAAAATAAGATCTGGAAGAAAAAAAACACAGCAAAGAAAATGATGATGTAGAATTTTTAACATTAAATGTGAATATCACAGAAATGATATAATGGATTTTGTGGTTGTGGAATGATGTAGAAAAATAAAACTGGGTGTTTTTGCTTGCTAGATACCATATGTAACAAACAGGAAAAAAATAATACAGGCAGTATGGGAAGCTAAATTGTTTGTTTGCTAGGAAATGAGACATGTTCTGGAACTGGAATTCTTCAAAAATAAAGAAATAAGAATTCTAGATGTAAAAAATATAGTAGTACTAGGAAGGGTAGTGATACGTGATATGAGAATGAGAAAAATATGTAAGATTAATAATGGTTTATACGAGTACTAATAAGATGTAGAAAAAATGTATTAGTGAGTATGTCAATATTGATGGTAGGAGATTAATAACACAGGATATTAAGATGTGAAAGGTATTTGGAGATTTAAAAGTAGAAAAGAATAGAGAATGGGCATATAAAAGAAGTTCTTATGACTGAAAATGATTATATAGTTTACTCTAAAGTCATGAAAGAAATAAGAGGGGAAGTACAGATGGCAGAGCTTTCAGATAACAGAACAGTATTGGCTAAAACAGGGACAGACAGCAAAATAATAAAGGCAGGAAAAGCAATAAAGAGATTAACTGCAGAGTTTGAAGGGGAAGAGAGAAAGACATATTATGGAAAGATTATATGAAAATGAGACTATTTTATAAAAAATGGAAGCAATGGTAGACAATATATAAGCATATGTGTAAGATATTTAGAAGTGGAAACAGGAGTAAAAAGAAATAAGATAAAATACAAATCAGCACCAGGACTGGATGATATTAGCTATGAATATCATAAGAAAATGAATAAAGATGAAGGAGACTTTTTTAAATACTAAACAAATTGACATAAGTAGAACGAAACAATCACCAGCCAGAATAGGTACCTGGGTCCTTCCAAGAAAATGTATAAAACCAACAAGCAGCAAATGGACCCAGTGACAACAGCAGGACTAGTAGATAAGTCCATCTTTAATGCATAAATAAAACAAAGACATAAGCGCTTTCGTAGTATCACTATGAATTGGTTAAAGACAGTATCACTACAGTATTTTTTATATATTATGATGTAAATGCATTTGTTCATAGCAATTTATGAAGTGACAGCTATTCTATAATATTTAGATATTTACCTTGAAATTAATTATATATTCTTAATGAAATTAATTATATTTTGTAAGTGGTTTTTAGCAATGTATTACTTTAATGTGTTTTACCTTTAAATGTGTTTTGCATGTGACCTTGTTTTAAAGTATTTAAGGAAGGGTTATGAAAAGGTGTGTTACATCTGAAGAAGTAGTGATACTACAAAAGCACTTATGTCTTGGTTTTATTTATAAATTGACATAAGTGGTAGAGTGATAACATTTATATTGAAAAAAGATGAAAAAGAGATAAAAATTGGAAGCCTGTAAAAGTAGGGAATAAAAAAAAAAAAAAAAAAACAAACAAAAAAACAAGTAATCTCCATGGTATCTCCAAAGTCTCAAAACAGCCCACTAAACAAGTATAGTGGGTCCAAAAACAAAACAGTGAAAGAAACTTCTCTGTGTGGAAGATTTTCATTCCATATAGCTCTATTTAATCACGGTATATTAATCAGATCAGACAATAGTCATAAAGGTAGCTAACTTAAACTCGTCTTAAGTAAATAAATAAATAAATAATATAGAATTGTCCAGAATTACTAAGTATTCAAAAGGCAGGCAGTCTGTTTCCAGTCAAAAATCCTTTATCATTGTAAATTATACTAATTTATTGTATTTGTAAAGGATTTTCGATTGGAAACAGACTGCTTGCCTTGCTTGGATTACTTTCAAATACTTAGTATTTCTGTATAATATTATATATATATATATATATTTTTTTTTTTTTTTTTTTTACTTAAGACGAGTTTAGGTTCACTATTTCTACTACTATTGTCTGATCTGATTAATATACAGTGATTAACTAGATATATATGGACTGAAAATCTTCCACAGAGAGAAGTTTCTTACACTGTAACAGTAGGGAATATGACTATAAATATTTATTAAAATACTACAAAATAGGATGGAGAAAATTTTTTAATGATGTAGTTGGAGAATGGGCCTATGGTATAAAAGGAAATATTAATCACAGTGAAATAAATAGTAGAGTTGATAAAACAAAATAAACAACTAAGACTGATAGTATGTGATTCAGCTAAAGCATTTGATAAAGTGAGGCACAAAACAATGTTAAAGATTTTAGAGACATATAATATAGTAGAAAAATATTAATGTAATAAAGAAATGATGTGTAAATTTATGAGTACAAGTTAAAATAAATAGATGGAAGAAAAATAAGAGAGGAGTAACACAGGAATGTTCAATGAGTATGTGCTTATTTGTATTAGTAATGAATGCAGTAGTACAGACATCTATGCATGAAATGAGGGAGGCAAGATGGGTGGTGGAAAAAAAATAATATTATTAATATGTATGATACATGCAGATGATTTTGTTCTAATAAAAACAAGGAATGGATAAGTGAGATTGTAATAAGGATAAAAATGCTGTTACAAGAAGCTGATCTGCAGCTGAAGTCTAAGGGATTTGGTGACGTAATAAAAACAACAAATGGAATATATTTCACAAGAAATGAATATAGTTTTATGGGAGTAACATTTGGTGAGTATTAAGGTATAATAAGAGAGAGGTACTGGAACAAATAAACATTTTTAACTTGGTGGAAAAATTTATCATTTCGGAAAAAAGACATACATGTTGAATACTTAGGTATTAGGACAATAGCATATTTAGGGGGAATATGCACATTTCCCACTCAAATGGAAAAAGAGTTATTACAGATTTTTTAGCTGAAGACAGTGAGAAGGGGGATAATGTATTATAAAAAATAAGGTGTTTGACTTTATAAAATCCTGTGGTGCATTTAGCAGCTATAGATATGAATATGATATTATACGGAAAGTATGCTACAGTAAAGAAATGTGATATTGATACATGGGATAAACTACTGCTTGTGACAGTATGGGTGCAGCGGATAAAGGATGTGAGAATTTGGCATAGAAAAGGAAATTGAAGAGAATGGTGCATTAGCTGAAATAACAATGTGATTGTGGAAGAAAAGGGTGAGGGATGAGGTCAAATATAAAAGAAAAAAGAAGAAAGAAATAATCAGTTAAATATTTTTGTGTTGATAACTTGTGAATAATTTTATGTATGAATGCAAACAAATGAGAGAGGAAATAATTGATGTTAAGCTTTTGTGGTATAAAATGAATGTTAATTTTAATAAAACACCCCTACTCTTTACTGTTAGTATAGACATAGAGTATCTTGTGTGAGAGAGAAAGATGGAGGACAAGAAGGAGAGTGCTGCTTTGAAAGAATCTGCTATGCAGGGCAAACAGATCAAGGAAAGTGGAGTAAAATCAGTAAATGTGGATAAAATTGTTATAGGTATTGGAGTACCACATATCATCATACTTCGAAATTCAGTCTAGAAGATTATAAAATGCAGCCCTGGAAGAGATGATTAATGAGACAAAACCAAGTGATGAAAAGTTGATCTTGGTAAGAATTTGAGGAAAGTATATTCCTGGTGCAATGGAGTCATTAATAGATGTTGCTGGTGAGTCAACATTAGATGGTGAAACTATGTGGCTGGTGAACAGTGTTGTACAAGTGGATAATCCCAACTTTGTACATCAAATTGCTACTTCTTGAAATGAAACCCTGTTCTACTTCAGTAGATAATCTCCCAGCAGAATATCTCAAGCTGGCTGCCAGTTCCATATCCTATCCTGTGTCTCTTCTGATTAGCAGATCTATCAAGGAATCATACATTCCTTCTCTATGAAAAATTATCATTGCTCTTCATAAAGGAGCAACATCATCTGATATAACCAATTTCAGACCTATCATCATATTATCCCCTTAGTCAGAAATCTGGAGAAGTGCATTCGTAAGCAACTTCTTCTATATATTCTTCAGTAAAAGTTCTTGTGCCCAGTGCAGCATGGTTTTAGACCCACCCATAGCACTACCAAAGCCTTATTAACTTTTACATATACTATTAACTAAGTGAAGTCAAACTTGTGTCCTCAGTATTTCCTAGTTTCTCTAAAACTGTTGATGTAGTTTGTCACCAAAAAGTCTTCTACCAGCTGTCTTCCCTCTGGTCATCACAACCCAGTCTACTGTGGTTTAACATTTACTTAACCAATACACACCAGTCTGTTAAATGGTTGATTACTTTTTCTCCCTTCCTTCCTGTCAGTACTGGTGTGTCACATGGCTCCATTCCAGGCCCTCTGCTGTTTAATATATTCACAGACAATTTACATAAATCTTATCAGCAAGCTTCCCTCATACAATACGCTGATGATTATACCCTAATATGCATTTCCAACAACCTAATACAGCTTCAGAGAATTACTCAAGAAGCCTTTAACTGTGTTGAAAATTGGCTATAAGATAATCATCTACTAAATCCCCCCAAAACTAAATTACTTCTCTTTTTTTTTCAAAATCCAATTTCCATGAAAAGAAAACAACTTTAATAATGCCATGATTGACGTTATCCTACATGCAAAACTACTTGGCTTGAAATCGACAACAATCTTAAATTTGATTTACATATCCACAACAGCATCAAGAAAACCCATCACAAACTGGGTACCCTACATAGAGTAAAGAAATTCCTTACAGACTCTACCAAGGTAACTCTAGCTACCACGTACCACTACCCTCTCTTCCATATGGAGCCCCTATCATGACCAACCTACAGACCTCACTTAGTTATAAACTTAAGCAGTGCTATAACAAAATCACCAGAGTCACTTGTAACAAACCTTACCATACCCACCACTGTTTAGCACTAAAAACACATGACTGGCTTAAGCTTTCTCACCACTTGTGTTATACTCAGTTTATCTTAACCCATAAAATCACCCATACCCCATCCGCATGCCCAGCAGTAAGAGCCCTACTCCAATACTATCTTCCAAATTATCCCCTTCAGTCAAATAATAATCAACTACTTACCATCTACAAACCACTAAAGGTTGATGGGGTCAGATTCTATTCCAGTAGCTAGAACTTGGAATAAAATTCCTATATAAATCTGGTCTTTCACACACCTTCATCTTTTCAAACCATTACTATTGGACTACCTCTCTGCTTCCTGGCTTTGCCCCTGCTCATCATCTGGGACATAGCTAACACCCTTCATCCCTTTCTTATACCTCTGTGTAAAGCACTAAATCATTTAACCTGCTCATCCCTTTCTAACACCTCACTGTATTGTACTTCTTAAACTACTATATGTACTTCTAAGGAGCACAGCCAAATTCACTATTCTGTCACTACTTCTCTATTAACACTCAGACTTTCTTATCTCTTTTAATACCTCACTCTATTGTATTTTTTAAATTACGCTTACATGTCTTATACACCATTCTTCTACCTGTAGTCTCAATACAAGGCCTGTAAATGCAATGCTTTTGAATATCAATAACATTTTATCATACTATTATGCTGTGTTCACTGAAACTGCATTATAAAATTTGTTATTGTAAATACCGATTGCTTTAAATGTGATACTTTGGATCTTTTCTCCCAAGGCCTTCACTGAAAAAAGGCACCTGTACCCAGTTGGACTTTCTTGGTAAACAAATGTTAATAATTAAAATAAATAAATAATAATGTAGAAAACACTGAACATTTAAAGATAACTGACTCATTATTAAAGACGTTTTCTGCATCTGCTGTTGCCACTTGAACTGAGACAGATAGTGCTGTTATAAACAATGTTGCTATAAGACAGAGACCAGTAATTAAAACTGAAACAAAGTGGGGGAAACAATAGACAGGTATTATTTATGGGACAATGTGATATGCAACCTAGGGATAAAACCAGAAGATATAAGGGTATACATTCACATGGAAATTAAAGTTTCTTTGCACTAACTTTTGAAACTATGGATGGGGCAGATATATTTCTATCTGCTTTCAAAGCAAAACCCTTTTGTGAACCATGGAAAAGATATGTTGCAAAGGGGTCTAATTTTATATTTTAAATGAAGCTAAAAGTACAATTAAGGACCATGGACATATATGAAGGAGAAATAAGGACTTAGTTTTCAAAAGAATGCAAACATGTTTTTGATAATAAAAATGTACTAATGAAAAAAAGTTGTGGAATTGGCCTTGGGATGTTAATGTTTGTTTGCATTATGTTGATAGGAAGCTTATGCATTTACCGAGTGTTGCAGTTGTTGAATGCTCAAGTACTGGAGTCAGCCTAAAACATGTTTTTGCTGTATTTCAAGTGAGCATTTAATTAATGACTTGGAAAAAAACCTAGATGCATGCAATGTGGAGAGCTGAGACATGGGAAGATAATTGTAAATTGACATGAAGATACTGTGGTAGTGATGGTCATTTTTAATTTGACTGTGATTGAGAAAAAATGTAAGATTGAAGGTGTGTAACAAGAAGCTGTAGAAAATATTGAAAGGCAGTAGATAGAAGAATACAATGAGGATATATTGTCTGATTTTCAAGACATAGGAAGAAGTGTAGATGAATATAATGCTGAACAAACCAAGCAGAAACTTTGCAGTGTGGAGGTTGTGAAGTTCACTCCTTGAAATATGTTATACACCTAGTTCACTAATAAAAATTAAGCTTTAAAATATGTACTACAAAATAATAAAATAGTAGGCAGTCTACACTTGATTTAAAAATGAAATATCCTTTATTGAAACACACAAAGACGTTTCAGTTCTTTTTCTAGTTTATTAAAAGGGACAACGTTTTACATACAGGGTTATGAACTTCCTAACCATTACTGTTCCCTGTCATCATCATTCTCCTGTCAGGTAGGTGCTGCCAGCAAGTCCAGTAGTCTGCCATTTTCCATGTTAAAATTCTGGAGAATAAACTGAAACATGTTTGTGTGTTTCAATAAAAAGAAATTTGACTCTTTTAATAAACTAGAAAAAGAACTGAAATACATTTGCGTGTTTCAAAAAATGATATTCCATTTCTAACTCAACTGTGGACTACCTACTATTTTATTATTGTTTAGTACGTATTTTAAAGTTTGATTTTTATTAGTGAACTAGGTGCATACCATATTTCAAGGAGTGAACTTCATGCCCTCCACACTGCAAAGTTTCTGCTTTGTTTGTTTTTGACCCAGTATAGGTGGCATACTGGGTTTTCTGAGACTTTGAGGGATACTGCAGATTTTTCTTTTTGAATATAATGACAAAGTACAAAATATATATGAAAATCTAAGTAATGATGATAGGGATACTTAATGAAAATGAGGACGAAAAAAAGAATCTATTGGAAAATTGGTTAGGAAAAGGAAAATAAAGCGTATGCAGAAAGTTGCAAAAAAGCAAAAAGGCTAAACTTTATATTTTATTTTTGAAAATGAACAGTATAACATTTAAAAAAAACAAGGTTGAATGCTATTATGTGGTGTAAAAGAACAAAATGTGATGTAGTATGCTTGTTAGATATAAGCATGCTTAATGAGGTGCAAAAAAGTAGAAGTGATATGGGAGGGGTAAGTGTTTCAGACTTCTGAGGAAGAACTGTATTTAGGAATTGCTCTTTTAATATGAAAATCATATATTAAAGTGCTTAATATTATATTGGAAAGCCCAGGAAGATGTGTAATTACAGATATAAGAGTTAGAAAAAAAGTTTGAAGCATTGAATTGTGACTGTTTTTAAACCTGCTATGGGTAAGAATGTAACTTCATTATCTGAAGATTTATGATGAAATTTTTGATGTCCTCTTTAGGTATTGCTTTAATAGAGGATTTCAATTGCAACAGTAAGAAATAATAGGCAATAAATAAAAGAAAGGAAGAAACAACGGATGCTTTCTTTTCAGATCATTGTGTGATGAAATTTCTAATATTGATGGTTATTTTTTAGAAACTAGAGAGAGAAAATGACGTATGGGATAAGTTATTAAGGAAGGAGTATTTAAAAAGAAAATGGATAGATTATGGAAGGTTTATGGTTCTGTGCTCCCTTTGTATTCATCACTGGAATTGGTTAATGATATTTAAGGAAAATATAAAAAAACTAAAACCAAGGAAAACCGAGGGTGATGCCCAATATAAATGGTGCATGAAGAACACTGCTGAGAACACAATAATGGTTTAATATTTATATTTCGATAAATACAGAATGCTGAGTGCTTTCATCCCTTATAATGAGGAGGATTTAATCAGAACGAATAGTAGATATCCACAATGCTCTTAAATAATAATTCTCATACATAACCACACAATGTCAGTACAATCTTCCACAGTAAATAATAGTTATGCTAAAACTATGCTGTTGCAGGATATAAAAAACTTTCAAGTAATAAACCATAAGAATAACTTATGAATAAATGCTACAGCATAGAAGCTTTTAGTTTTAACACCTGTTTAAAGATAAACTATCATTAAGACCAGGCAATTTTTCTGACATTTACTCTTAAATGCCACTGGAGTTCTTGATAATCTAATGTACCCCCCCCCCACCCATGGGTTGGTAAAACTTGCTCAAAAAATGTTTAACATTACTTGGGGAGTTTAGCTTATATTTATATAAGGCATTGTTTACTTGCTGAGTTTTTATCTCATAGCAATGCTGATATATATACTTGTAAGGGCTCTTTCCATTTTGGCAACATAATATGAGTGGCAAAAATTACAGAAGGCTATATAAATCACTCCTTTAGTGTTACAATCACATGCCTTGTGTAACCTAAGTTCTAAGGTAAGCATTCTTAATTTCAAAATTTGTCTCACAAGTATATTTTTTCATGGTTGACAAGATCCACATTTCAGCATGCCTTTATTTCTCCTATCATGGTTACTTATTTCACCATGTACATTATCTCTTTCTAATTTCTCCTTCAAATTCAAATGCCACTTATAGGTGAAATTAGAGGTTGTTCCTAATATCAAATTAATGCAGACATCACTTTGTATGAGTTTCCAATTATTCCTAACAATACGTTGTATAAAATAGAAACTTTATCATAATGAATGGCTATTAATCACTATAGATGTTACTGATTTATTTTCATGTATACTTCACACTATAGATATTGATTGGTTTTGAGAAGCATGCTTGCAATCTGAGAACCTACAAAATTCAGAAATAAATATGTTAGTTGAATTTCTAGAAATAGTACTAGAAAATAACTTCCTCTGTTTCGAGGAAGAGTATTATAAGCAAAAGACTGGTGTAGCAATGGGCACAGCTTGTGCACCCTTGTATACAAACATTGTACTTTGGTATTGGGAGCACTAGCATATCTTTAGTTCACAATATATGAGTCAGGTAATGAGGTATGCCAGTTATCTTGATGATATTTTTATAATTTGAAAGGGCAACAAGATAAAGTTAAATGAATTTTTAATTTATTTAAACTCCACTACTAACTTTCTGAGATTTACTTTATCTCATTCATTGAAAAGCATCAACTATTTGGATGTGACAGTATATACAGACATCAAATTTCACATGCTTAAATCTAAGCTTTATAGAAAGCAACTTTTTCAAATAATTTCTTACGCTATTCTAATAACCACCCACATCACCAAAAAAGGAGTCCAGTAAAGGGACAAATGGTGAGAAATTCCAGAATAGTATCTGATGATGCATGCTTTTTAATATAAATAAATAAATAAATAAACTGATATGTTTTCTGAAGAGGGACTACCCTCCTGTGATGCTTTAAAGGTATTAAAACTGAAGTGGTGAATAAAAGGGAACACTTTTATCTCATTTTAGGCAAAAGAATTGATAAGGAAGAAATGAACAGTGCTATGTCTAATAACTTTGATCATACCATGATTGTTAAGTTTAGTAACGCTTCAAATGCTGTCCAAAATATTGTTTGGAATAACTGGAAACCCATACAAAGTGATGAGGTAATGTATGTTGTGAAATAAGTAACCATGATAATAGAAATAAAGGCATGCTGAAATATGGATCTTGTCAACATGCAAAAATATATTTGTGGGGCAAATTTTATTACCCAAGACATGTGACTCCACTACTACAGAAGTGACTTATATAGCCTTCCGTGGTTTTTGCCACTCATATTATGTTGGCAAAACAGAGAAAGCCCTTAAAACCTATTTATGAGCATTGCTACAAGATAAAAACTTAACAAGTAAGTAATGCCTTATATAAACATAAGTTATACTGCCCAAGTAATGTAAAATATTTATTCTCTATTTTGGAGCAAGTTGTACCTATGCCATGGGGGGGGGGGGGCATGGGAGGATACATTAGAGTATCAACAGCTCTAGTGGCAGTTAAGATTAAAAGCCAGAAATTTGTCTGGTCTTAATGATATGTTCTCTTTAAACAGTGGGTTAAAACTAAGAGCTGCCAAGCTGCAGTATTTATTCATAAGTTATTCTTATGGGTTATTACTTTAAAGTTGTTTATGTCTTGCAACAGCATAGTTTTAGCACAACTATTATTTACTGTGGAAGTTTGTATTGGCATTGTGTGGTGATTGGTTGATCAATTAGTTAATTATGGATGAGAATTGTTATTTAAGAGCACTGTAGAGATCTACTATTTGTTAGGATGAAGTCATGCTCATTATAAGGGCTGAAAGCACTTACCATTCTGTACCTTATTTAAATATAAATATTAAACCATTATTGTGTTCTCAGCAGTGTTCTTCATGCACCATTTATACTGGGCATCACCCTTGGTTCTCCTTGTTTTTTTTCTTTGTTTATTACTGAGGCTATTTCCTATTTGTGTGAAAATATAAAAAAAAATTAAGGACATATATTATTTAGAAAAGGGGTATGAAGGTAATACTGGAAAAATTAGGCTGATAAAATAAGCAAGGAAAGAGAAATATAACAGGAAAATATGAAAAAAATAGTTAATTGTTATATAAGCAGAAATATGTGTTAGAAGGTAAAAGTGAAGAAGATTCTCATTTTTTTTGGAAAGGTTAAAAAGAAATAAAGGAAGAACTGAGTGCTTTAGATGACAGATATGGAACAGTGGTGTATGTGTTAAAAGGTATTACAGAAATTATTGAAGAGTTTATTACAGAATTATATAGTGAAAATATTAGAAAACAAAAAGGAAACTGGAACATTAAGAAAAGAGATATGAATGCTGTGATGGGAATAGAAACAAGTATTATTTTAATAGAGTTGAATGACATTTTGAGAAGTATTAAAAGGACAAGTGCACCTGGAACTGATGGTTTAGGGTATGAATTTTATGGTAACCTACATTCCAATCAAATCCTTTGACATCGAGCAGCATGTTGCTGTCCAGACAGCATTGCATGGCCATATTCCCTTCGCAGAGACTTCCCTTACTATGGAACAGGGTCCCGATCTACATAAGACAGAGCACCTCACTATCACTCTTCAAGAGGAACCTTGATGAGTGGATGGGTACCAGAAAGCTCACACCGGGGATCACACCAACAGCACTACTAGATAGGGGTCAAGGATACTAGCTGCTAGTACAAGGGTCTAGGGAACTACTAAAGGGGCGGTGAATACCGCACAATGTGGCTGGGCTAATATATGCCTTTGGGCAGATAGCTCAGTACCAACCTATGAACCTATGAACCTATATCAGTAGCAGTAATGAATAGAGAACACTGATATGTGGCTGCAGCACTTTCCAAAAGTGGAAGAAACCCTCAATGTGTGACACAATATACCTTAACTCTAAATAGATCTAACGTTAAATGAATAAATGAAAAGCATATACTTTAGCACAAAATAAATCTAACACTAAGCACTAAATAAATCTTAATTCTAAATAAATAAATAAGTTGTGATCATAATATCAAATTGAAAGTGGAAGGGACTGCAACTAAAGCAAAAAAAAAAAAAAAAAAAAACAGGTAATGCTCACCACAGTTATGCTAGCAAGCAGCTGGCAAACCCATGGTATATTCCTGTACTTCAGTGGTAATGCTTTTGACAATAAATGTTGCAGCCTTATCTTTTCTTATTTTGATTTGATTTTCTCTGTTCATTATTTCAAATAGTTGTCAATATGGATGCTTGGCATTGTTGATGCTCAAAGATAGGTGATTTGACTGAAAGTTAGGAAGACAAATTTTAGATACAGATGGATGTACAGAACAAAATGGATGCCATTAATGTAATTAAATAGTGACTAGATAATAAGAAAGGAGAATGGAATTATAAAAACTTTAAATGCTGTTGACTCCTAATAATATAGATTGCAAGATTTTTCTGAGTTGAACAAAAGATGTTTAGGAAAATAATAAATAAAAAGATTAAGGAAAGTGTGCATGGTATAGAAGATAAATGTACTAAAGATTTACTGATACTTGTGAAGGAAGTTATTAAAGAAACCAAGAATAGAACAAGTAATATAAGGGTGGTAGCATGTGATTAGAAAAAGAATATGATTTTTAGTCATGTGGCCATGTTAGTAATGGTAGAAGAATATGGATTTGGCAAGACATTTATTAAGAATGTTAAGTCAGTGCATAATATATTAATACAGTAAAAATTGGATGGTTCACAAAGGAAATTAAAATAGAGGGGAATTAAGCAAGGGTGTTATTTGCCTTTGTAATAATGCTATCATTTTAAAAGCTGAAAGAAAAGTAATAAAGGGCTGTATTATTGAAAGGTGAAACTAAGATTCCCATATTTATGGCATATGCAGATGATTTAGAAGTTGCAGCAAATGTAAAAAACTGGATTAGGGAGGCTATTGCTGAAATTGATAGAAACATGAATATCAGAGGTTTGAGTATAAATAAAGATATGAGAAAGTGCTTTGGGGGGTATGAACATCACAAGGCTATATTTTAAGACAGCTGAATTCAATTTATTAGTAGTTAGATTTGGAGATGAGAAGCTTATAGGAGAACAACAGAAATATATTTGGGTAAGATAAAACAGACAATTGCGATGTGGAAAATGTTTGATCTCTAATATGTGAAAAAATATGTTATACATTGTTGTAGAACCAGGTAACAGAGCAAGGACAAGTCAATTAAAAATTTACTAGAGACAAGTTCCTCAGGTGAGACAAAAGGTTGTTTGAGGAAATGTGACTGGTGCACATAATGCCCTTATATTATAGAAAACAAAGTAATCAATATTTTGGGTTATGGAAGGGTATTTATTAAACAAAGGCTAAATTGTACTAGTAAATGTGTGATATAGGTGGCTATCTAACAGCAGTGTCAACAATTTTACATAGGGAAAACAATTAACAGCCTTAATAAATGAATTTATCAACATAGGTACGACATTAAAAAAAAAACATCAAAAATGTGCTGTGGAAACACATGATGGAGCTCCCCGAACACCAGTTTAAATTTAGTGCCTTAGAACAAGTGTGTAATAAGGGGGGGGGTGTGATGGATTTACTCCTTGAATACAGGGAGCCTATGTGTCAACTTAGGTGTAATGCCACTCACCCCCCAGGGCTTAATGCAATGGTGTCTGTTTCTAGCTATTTGAAATTAAAAGCAGATTTTCACATGTGAGGTTAATGCATGACAGTTTTACAGTAGAAGTTTATGCACTATGTCTGTTTGCACATTATTTTCACTGCCCGATGTTTTTTAAACAATTCTAGGTCAGCTGTACATTTACTAATTTCTATTTCTATTTTATGAAATCAGAATTCTGTATGTTTTAAAGAAGACGTTGTATTGTTTGTGAAAAATGAGACTATGGGAGGTTGTTTCTTTAAAATATATGGGGGGAAGTTTGATGATGTCACAGGATGTGATGTGATTTTATCTATTTAAACTGTTTTGAATGTTATCATGCTTATTCTGAAGAAGTCTTTTGGCTCTACAGCCAATGAAAGCACTCAAATAAATTTTGTGGACGTATTTTGTGCCGTATTGCTCTATTACCTGGTTCTACAGTTTTGGTGTTTGTCGCTGTGTTTTTTATGTTATACATAGTTATATGTTAGGTTAAAAATGGTATTTTGGAGGTGTTCTTGCATTTCCTGTAGACTTCGAAAAAGATTTGCAAGAATTTTTTTTTTCATTTCTCTGGAGGAAGGGGTCACAGCAAAATCCTGTTAAAAGGGACACAGTATATTATTCCAATAAAGAAGAAAGATTGGGTTTGAAAAATCTTGTTTTTATGGTGTCTGTACATTTATATTGGAATATGTACATGATTTTTAAAATACATAATGTTTGTATTAGTAAAATCTGGGCAGTGAAACATAAATTTTTATGAGATATTTATAAAAGGGTATGACAGAAAATGAAACATTTACTTTGATTATATACACAGATGAAACTGGTATGGGTTTGATGAAATAAAAACAAGCAATGCATGGTATGAAGATATGATGAAGAAATATTATTATGGTAAAGTGCAGGAAAACAAAGACATTGAAATTAAGAGAACTGCTAGGGAACAAACATGAAAGATTGAAACATGAGGGGGAGATAAAATATTTTATTTGGAGGTTATCCACTGAGAAGTGACTTTTCAAAGCAAAATTAAAATTTAAACAGAAAAGTGGTAGAAAATGTCAAATTTGTGGAAGGAGAAAACTATGGAGCATTTTTATAAAATGTGGGGGAATTAAAGAAATATGGCTTCTGTGTGAGGAAAGCTTTTGATGGAGTGCTTATTTCAAAACTTAATATATGCGAAATAATTTATATGAAGGTGCAAGAAAGAAAATTGTTAATAAACGTGATACATTATTTAGGATGTGATGATATTATGTTATATGAAATATTAGGAATCACTTTACATAAATATGTTGGATGACTAGAATATCACTGAAAAAATAAAGAAATGGTTAAGGAATAAAAGATGAGGAGATGAAGGTTTAAATGAAAAATGCATGTTATGTTAAAGAATAAAATCAATTTTCTGTGTAACAATGTGTGAATTATGAATTGTGCTTTGTGATTAGTAATTGATGCAATATACACAGACACAGGCACACACACACATACACACACACACACACACACACATATATATATATATATATATATATATATATATATATATATATATATGGGTCTACTGCTTTTGGTCAAATTACATTTGGTCAAAAATGATTTCAGGCAGCCCACGTCACCGAAAATGCATTTCGCTGAAAACCCATTTGGTCGAAAATGGAATATAGCCCCTGCCCCACTGCAGTGCAACCCTGGAGTGACAATATAAAGTAAGGGGATGTGGGGGGCACTATGTAAATTGCAAACAGTAAAGCAGATGATCTCCAAGATCTTTCTCATTTATATGACTTCAGTGTTGTGTTTTTTACCAAAGCCTAGCTGTGTAACAGCGTTAATATCTTCAGATTAAAAAATATGAGTGCTTAAGAACTTACACTTGAGAGGGTAGTGTTTTGTAAGTGATTCAGTTTTTGCCCAGTTTTACACCTGCTAAAAGGAGATCCTCATTTCTACCCTGGAGCCTCAGAAGAGTATTCTTTAAGCAATAACCAATGATGTCGGTGAGGTATTTTAAGATTTACCCATGGTTGGTGCGGTTTAATCATGAGGGGGAAGCCTGAGTGATTAAATAAAGCCAACCATGCATAAATCTTAATATACCACACCATGGAGTCAGTTATTGCTATTATACAATGACATTATTTAAGAAAGAAATGTACTTTTCTTAAATAATAATGGCACAGTACTGTCCTTCCATTGCTGGTAATATCCTGATACCTTTTTTTGATGTACTGTGCATGTGTATGGAACTTGCATTCCCACGCATACCCAGTACATCAATGTTTCAGAAAGGAAGCAACGAAGAAAAGAAGGTCTCCACTGCTCCATTTATGTTTTCTTATTTTTTTTTGTAAAAAAAAAAAAGTTTCGGACAGTTTTGGGGTAGGAGAGAGACAGAATGGAGGAAATAGAAAGAAAATCAGGTACATGTATTTAGTTTTAAATAACGTACCTGATTTTCCTAGCATTTTCTCCATCCAGTCTCTCTTGTATATCCAGGGACCGGATTATGGATTTTTTTTTTTATTTTTGTTAAAAACAATAAATAAATAAAACATAGAGAATATAACAATGGAAAAAAGTCTGGGCGACCGGACCTTTTTCCATTGGTTTATTCTCAGATTTACAATGGGCACGCTGGTTGGGCTGGCCAATCAGTGTGCTCATTTTAGAGTATTAATGGCCAGTCATTGTATAACTCTAAATAACTAATTGCTTGCTATAGATGTCCCAGACTTAATTTGGAAAAAGCAGATAATATTCTGTCATGATCTGAGTAATATTTTAGTAAATAATAGCAACATCATTTTATTAGGTGACATTAATTACCCATGCAAAAACTGGATTGTTTGTGCTGAATGTTCATTCATTAAGGGAAAGGTTTTGAAAATGCTTTCCTTGCAGGGTTTGTTTCAACTAACTGACTTTCCAACAGTAATTACAAAATTTTGGACTTGTTGATCACTAATTCTGTGAATTGCATTTCTGAGATTGCTCCTATATTCTCACCATAGTGGTTTTCATTTTTATGTCTCTTTTCATAACAGGGACAAAAAGTAACTTATTACTTCATTAAAACGTCTCATCCCTGGAAGAAAAGCATCTAAATTCTGAATTCAATCCTGATTCTTGGTTGGTAAATTGTTATTCTGATCCTTTGCATTGCTGGGACCAGTTTGAATCATAGTGTACCTCTTAGCTGAATGACTTTAAAATAATTAGAAACTTCAGTCATTGTGTGCTCACTCCTGTTTCATACAAAAGCATTTCACTAGCTTGCTGCAGAAGAAATAAAGGAAGTAGAGACTAAAGATACTGGCCTATGGCTATCAGGACTGCAGTGGATATAAAAAGTTTACACACCCCTGTTAAAATGCCAGGTTTTTGTGATATATAAAAAATGAGACCACAACAAATCATTTCAAAACGTTTTCCATCTTTAATGTGACCTATAACCTGTACAATTCAATTGAAGAACAAACAAATCTGTTGGGGGGGGGGGGCTATAAACAATAAAAAATGTACAATAAGCTGGTTGCATAAGTGTGCACATCCTTAAACTAATACTTTGTTGAAGCACCTAATTTTCCTTAATGCCATTATTATTTCTTCTAGGGTAGGCTCCTCTTCTTTCATTGTATGCTGTGTCTGGAGTAGTACACCTCCTCTGGCATTTTCTCCATTTAGAAGCTGCTGAAAGTACTCATTCCATCTGCCTTTGATATCCTGTGGACTGCTGAGCAAGTTATTGCTGGCAACCATTTTGATTGGGCTATCTATTTTCTTTAATTTTCAGTCTTTACCTTGCAACCTGATAAATATTTTGTGCCATCTGCTGAGTACATTTCCAGAAACTAGGAAAGTGCTTCTGATGATTTACTCTTTGTTACTGCAACTGCTTTCTTAGTCTCTGTTTGCAAACCGGTATTCTTTCTTAACCTGGTCCTTCTTTTCTATCCCCCACTCTTTACTGCACTGCTTCTTTCTTTTGATGACTTCCTGGATTTCTGCATTGCACCACAAGCTTTTCTTATGTACCTTATTTCCATACCTGGCTCAGCTACATATCTGTTCTGTAGTCCTCACACATGCTGTTTTGAGGTGCTGCCATTCTTCTTCAACTCCTCATATTTCTTCTTCTTCTTCTTCCTGATGTGCTACAGTCATGAGTAAGTCCTTGAAATATTGTGCTTTAACTCTAGTCAACTTCCAGGTCTTCAGCCTGTTCTCTGTTGATCTTAGAGCAGTCTATGACGAATGCGTACAGCTGATTTTGGCAAACAGATTTATTCTGTGGACCAACTGTTTCACTAGGAATGGCTTTGCAGTTGCTGATTCTAACCCACTGCCCTCTCCTTACTAGGAGGAAAGCTTCCCAAGTTGCATGTTGGTCACTCTTATGTGATCTTGTGAGTTTCTCTTGCTGAACCATGAGTTGACCACCATGAAGCCATTTGTTAGAGAGAAGTCTAGAATGACCTGTGCTTCTTTACTGCCGTTGCCCAAACAATGTAGACCAAAGCAGACCTCATATCCTATTTTGTCTGTCCTGATATGTGTATTCATATCCCCAGTTATCAATACCAACTTATGTTGTCCTGCCTTATTTAGTAGATCCTGCAACTATTGACTAAATGTACTCTTTTCCTCACTGTCACAATCCTGATGTGGGGCATAGGCTGAGATTACACTGGAGTCTTAATGCCACGAGTCTGTCATTAATTTTGATGACATCCCTCTTTGTCTTCTGAAGTCTGTCACTCACCACAGTTCCTACCCCATTTCTAACTTGCCCTCCTCTGAGTAGTAGTAGACTCTAGATTCCGAGCCAAGTGGCTTTACAGCACTACCCTTCCATCTTTTATCTTGGATACAGAGGATGTCCAGCCTCCTCACCACCATGTCATCCAGTTCTAAGCTGTGTCCCGTCAGTGAACATATACTGAGTGTAACAATTCTTTGTTCATGTTTGGCAGGTTGATTGGTTTTATATCCTGCTTTTGCTCAACAGAGATATATTAGGTAACTCAAGCTGGGCAACTGGACACCAGCAGGCCAGCAGCTTATTGAATTAGGGCTGCTGGGCTTTATGGAGGTGCACATAGCCAGTAAGGGCACACAGATGATGCATCAATATGCCATGCCATATTCTGCTGTTGATCTTGAATTCAAACAGTCGCTTTGCTTTTTTTTACTTTCAATAATTAAGTTGCTTTAATTTTTACTTAATCACAATTCATTTAATTCTCACAAAGAGAATACAGAATTTTAGCAAACTGTAGCAGAAGTATGTCCATATTAATTGCATTGTTACCTTGGTATCTTTGTGCTATTGTCTTACTGAACTATGCTTGCAGCATCCAAACATATTTCTATGTATTATTATACATTCACTGAAGAGCAACATGTATTAGCAAACAGATAAAAACACACACTACAAATCTTCTAGCATTGCAGTTGTCAATATTAATGCCTCTGAACAGTGCCTTATGTTAACTTAAAAACAACAAATACTAGCCCAGTTACGTCAGTGGGATTTTACATAATAAGAATTGTTTTCCAATTTTGCAACTTGCTCAGTCTTTACAATTTATACTGAACTTGTTGAAAATATCTAATTGTGCAGTATATACCACTATACATTATAAAGTATCTTCCCCATGTGTCATTTATTTAAAATTGTGAGACAGTTTTGTAACCAGTCTAGCTTTGTCTTTCCTCAAATAAAATAGTATCCATAATTTCATGAACCATATGTGCCTAATAATATTTTGTTCATTGTATTATATTGTCAACCATCTATGATTCTCACCTCAATTACATTTTTGGAAAAATTAAAATTCAAAGTACCCATGCCTCCAGTTTCAAGGATTTAAATCGTTTAGGACATAGTGGGTTGACTAATCTTCCAGCAAACGGTCTGGAAATAAATAAAGTTGTGTCAAATCAGCTTCATTTTAATTCAATCTTTATTAACAAAGACAATGAGAAACAATTTGACAAGTTTTAAAGTTTCATATTAGAAAAGTCATGTGCTACCACATCTCATGTCAGTAGAGGAAGAGGCATTAATATCCATGCCAAGCTGCTATATCAAAAGAAGAATGATTAGAGTGCTTTAACTTATAACTAAAACAAATGGACTTTAGATATCCAGATTTATGGTGTACCTTTCCAGTTTTAAAACATATAAAAAATGTTTGCAACAACACTTGTAATCCAACAATAAACCCTGTTAAGAATGCACAGCTCATAAGGTACTGTTCATTCTGATAGCCTATCCATTATCTGAATGTACAATGAACAAACCCATGCCATATGTAGATAATGTCATCTTGGTAATAGTATCAGATGTAACTGAATCTAACCATCAAGAGTCAAAGAACTGTACAGATAAATGTTGCAGTATATATAAAAAGTTGGTTGGTATAAAAACTAAGGAGTAGGTAATCTGTTGTCTTGTACACAGATAAACCTGATTGCCACCCCCAATGCATAGGCAGGGCAACCTGTAATATATTTCAGTTTTTGATCAGTAACTCCAACAATGCTCCAGAGGTATGTTTGTCTAATACCACATACATATCACTTTAATATAATGCTGAAATTATAATCTTGATAAAGTGCACCTAACCATTGGGTCCAGGACCATACATAGACAACAATCACCTTTTAAAACAGTAATATAAGGATGAACAGTAGATCTGAGTTTCAGGTAGTGCTACCAGTTTGTGACCGAAATATGTTTGCTATGATTTTTGCAAAGCAATAATATGATTCATATTAAAATCTCATATGTGTATAAGAAACCATGTATTTGCCTTGATCCAGTTAGCCTACTATATAATTGTATTATCTTGAAAGAGCAGTGGGTTATTTCAGAGTGGAGACAGCAAAGATTAACATAGTTTATTTATTTTTGTTTTTGTTTTTTTCACCCAGGCTCAACTTTCAACCCATGTATCCATTTCATTAGGGTCTGAAACCTTGTAAGAAGGGCTACAGTAACATTTAGATTGCATCTGCATCATCCTAAGAACTGTTTCAGTTATAAACCAGATGTCTTTAACTCTTCAGTGGACTCTACAATAATGCCATCCTATGGATGCAATTACATAGTGAAAGATATTACTTAACCCTAGTTCATCACTTGAATTGGGGGCAATAAAAAATAGTCCATCCCTTGAAATGGGGGACAAAAAGCATCTAATGGCTACTTCATCTTATTAATATAATTGGAAATGTTAGCTTGTAGACAATATCTTAAAATGAAAAAAAAAAAACATTTGGCAAGATTGTTGTTTTTTCACTTGAAATTTATGAAGGGAAGGAAGACTGTTTATCCTAACTTTGAACTATATTTCTGACCCTCTAAAGCACTGTTATAAAGATTACATCAATAATATTACCAAACTGAAGTACCATGTTAATATGGAAGTAAGCATAGTCTGTAGACATAACAGTTTTTTTTTTAAATGGAGAAATCTATAACCCCGGCGTTAAAAATACTGGCAACAGACCCAAAGAAAAGGTAAATTGATCAGCTGCTAAGAAAAACTGAAAGCTCACAACCTCTAGAATGAAATTATTAAACAGGTAGCTATACAAAAAGGTTTAAATAGGTCTCTAGGGCTGTAATACACAATATACAATACAAATCCTATTGATGTATTATGTTCATACAATTTGGTATTACAATACTAGTACAACATTTTTTATCAGTTTTAATATGCTTTAACAAGGTGTTCAAATTATTAGTACAATAATTTTTAAATAAATAGTTTTTTTTCAAAAAAACTTTTTAAATAACATCTTCAGACAATATATTTTTATCAGCATTTTTTAATCAATAGTATCATATTAATTAATTAATTTATTTATTAATAATATTTGGTGACATTTAAATATTTACTATGGTTATATATATATACATACATACTAAAAACAGGTACAAACAAGTACATATGTGCTACATCTGCACATTCTTCATGTCTTTTATACATATATATTGACAAATGCACTTATTTTTATACCTTATTTTTATACTTTTTACATATTTTACACATATATGTTGACAAATGCATTTACTTTGTACATACGTATTTAACACAACCTTCAATTATTAACTATTAACTTTTCTTGGTCAAGTAACATTAATAGTATTTATTTATTTATTTATCTTTCAACCTACTAATGTGCCTTTCAGCAATTGAATGTATATTTCTGTGTTTATATATGTACTTATTTATTTGCCTATATATTTATTTATTTATTCATTTATAATATAGTATACTTACATTATAAACATATATATGTGTTGAATATACACATATACATTCTTTGTTTATATATTGGCTCATTTAACATAACTTTACTCTAAATGTCTATTCAGTGTTGCAGGAAACCATTGTTTGAAGTCTAGCCCTTTATTTAATTAATTAATATATGCATTTAACCAGACAAATGTCCAATCAGTAATTAATGATGTGGGATATATATAGTAAGAATTGTGAATGGTAACTTGATTCTGAGGAAGTCTCTGGTGTTGGAGATGAAAGCGCTAAATCAGTTACTTTGTTTTATTCTTTTTTGAATTTCACGTGTTTAAAGTATTTTATTTTATTTTATTTTTGCTTTTGCAATAAATTCTATTATTCAACCCGTGTGAGATCGATGTTTGTATCACTAGCATAGAGTGATACGAGGGTAAAAACGACAGCCTTTATTGTATTTGGAACTACTACGCTTTATAGAGATATATAATTCATGCCTGATAAAATTGTTTCATAAGATAACACCTGAATGCCCAAGAAACTAATACAATCAGGATGGAAACAATGCACATTGTTAATGAGATCCTTTATAAAATCTAAATGGGGAAGGAAGAGTATTATTAGAAAAATATGCAAAGTAGGGTTCACATATAAAAGCTGGCACTATTAGAAAATGGTATGAGAGAAGCCCACTTTGTGTAGTGCTGCCCATATAAAAGACCATTGGAAAGAAACAAAGGCCTTATACAAGACAAAAGGATAACAGCTGGAATACCTGGGTTTCAGTCCAGATTTTTAATAAACTATCTGTAGAAAAAATCAGGGCCACTGAAATGGCCTTTAATAAAGCCTGGACAATTACAGTTGATCAACAAGTGAGTGGATATTTTTCATGTCTTAAAGCAAGTATTTTTGTAAAACTGTTTAATTTATTCTGCAGAAAGATGATGAATCTGTAGTTCAAAGGAGAAATGGGGCTCTTATTAGTTTTGGGGAACATTGTAAATTTCACCCTAATGGTTTCCCCTTGGATGTGACGCATATGAATAGCTTGAAGAAAAAGACCCATTACGTGAGGACTTAACTGTTTGCTGCAAAATTTTGAAAAATTGAGAGTTAAACTGCCCAGGCCCAAAAAAGTGAGGACTTAACTGTTTGCTGCAAAATTTTGAAAAATTGAGAGTTAAACTGCCCAGGCCCGGAACTTTGCCCAAAGGTACACTATAAAATAGCCATGTAAATTTTGACTGGAAGGGGGAATTTGACAGTCCTTCTGAAATTCTGGGTATATCTGAGCTGTGTAAAAAATTTATTCCTGCAAGTAAGTGTGAAATAGGGCCTATGAAGAAATACATATTTGTCTTTTAAAATATGGCTTATTCCTGAAGGTCCATGGCTACATTCTCAACAGTATTTTTCAGGACTAAAATAGACATTTTTCTTGCCCTCTATTGACACCTTTTGACCAATAACAGCAAATTCTAAGTTTTTACATCATACAATTGCCTACCCCCTGCAATTGTTAAGTGGAAATAATTGCTCATTTTCTTTTATGTGACAATGCAGCTCCTCTGATTGGTTATTTATTTTATTTTTATTTTATTTTACATTTGTTGACTGGGCTAGTCCAACTGGATACATGTCCATTATCAGTAGAGGCCCAGGGAGATAAGCTCCAAAACTATGCTAAGTAACAATATTACAACTGAATAACTGGAAAAAACGTAACTTAAAAACCAAAAACTGTGAGTACACCAATAAGTGCTGTCACACTATACCGGAAAACAACCACTGCTGGTAAACGGAGTTCTTCTCAAAAACTTTCGAGTTTATTGAATCCACAAAGCAGTTAAAAACTACAGACCAGAAAACGAGTTTAGCGCTTTCACCCAGTACCTGGGCTTCTTCAGAACTAAATTCATGAATCAGTATAGTGTATTATATGCCTTTTTTGGCGCCAATCTAAAAATTTTGAAAAGTTTTAAAGTGACACTAACTTTAAATAATGTAACATAACATAAACGTTAACATCTTTTCAGTTGCTGGCATGTCATTCATAGTATATACACAATTAATAAATAATGCAGATCTAAAAATTAAGTACTCATTCCAACACTACTATAAAACATTATAAGAATGTGTTTACATAATAAAACCAAACTCATCCATAAGAAAATTCTAATACTACCAATTTGAATGCCTAATATAACATAGTATAGGCATTGCAAATTAGGTGTAAACACATAAAAAAACTGTGAATAATATCATGATAATAGATGATAATATACAAATGTAAAATATTAAAATATATATATATATATATATATATATATATATATATATTCTATAATTTAATAATAAATTAAATAAAAATCTATACTACCTTATTATTTATTATTTCTTGTATAACAAAAAAATTGATGATAAGGTAATACTGGACTGTACTTGATCAAATACAGTACTATAAAAATATATAGATAGCTTTTAAATTCACCATACTGGAAGTGTTGAAAATTGATCCTGGGGGGGATTTTAAAAGTTTGTTAAGCTATAAAGAAGTTTGGTGGCAAATATATTTAGACGCCACCCCCCCCCCCAGGCTTAAATGAATTTATATCAATAAAACCGCTATTATCACTTGGTTAAATAATTTAATTAATAATAGCTATCTATATATTTTTATAGTACTGTATTTGATCAAGTACAGTCCAGTATTACTTTATCATCAATTTTTTGTTATACAAGAAATAATAAATAATAAGGTAGTATAGATTTTTATTTAATTTATTATTAAATTATAGAATATATAGATATTTTAATATTTTACATTTATATATTATCATCTATTATCATGATATTATTCACAGTTTTTTATGTGTTTACACCTAATTTGTAATGCGTATACTATATTATATTAGGCATTCAAATTGGTAGTATTAGAATTTTCTTATGGATGAGTTTGGTTTTATTATATAAACACATTCTTATAATGTTTTATGTTGAATGAGTACTTAATTTTTAGATCTGCATTATTTATTAATTGTGTATATACTATGACATGCCAGCAACTGAAAAGATTTTAACGTTTATGTTATGTTAAATTATTTAAAGTTAGCGTCACTTTAAAACTTTTCAAAGTTTTTAGTTTGTCGCCAAAAAAGGCATATAATACGCTATGCTGATTCATGAATTTAGTTCTGAAGAAGCCCAGGCACTGGGTGAAAGCGCTAAACTCGTTTTTTGGTCTGAAGTTTTTAACTGCTTTGTGGATTTAATAAACTCGAAAGTTTTTGAGAAGAACTCCGTTTACCAGCAGTGGTTGTTTTCCGGTATAGTGTGACAGCACTTATTGGTGTACTAACAATATTACAAAGAATAAATGAAAACAAATGAAGCAGACAATAAAGACAGAAGACAAAAAACACATCAGTTAGAACATTCATATACATTTTCTTCACTGATTGTATTTCAGAAAGTCTTTTTTCTAATGTAAGCAGATGATTAGGTAAAGGGATAGACATTTGTCTTAGAGAAAAGTAGGAAAGGTAAGATAGATTAAGGTGGTTATTTGGTATGTTCAGGATTATACCCACTAGTAAAACAGAAAGAAATACATATAAGGCTGAAATGCAGGTGCCTGGAGTAGGGGGAAATTTCTTATTTTATGTAATACAAGGTAGTTTGCAGGCACTAGAAGACTGGAGAAGATTAAAGCCAAAAAGTGACATAAGTAATCATGTTTGGTTATTGAATGAGGGGGAAAACAGTAATGCTGGGTATATTTGGCTAAAACTGGGTATAACTGGTTAAATTTAATTTTCTTGTCTTGCCAATTTAGTCCTAGTGTAACTTTTCTACACTTCAGTTTAAAGTACTCCCAACAAGCACATTTGGCCCCACATCAACTTTTATTGATCTGATGGTAAAGATTTAAATCTGTGATGTTAATGGACTGATCTGATTTGCTGAAATGTAGGAAATTACATAAGATGAGTTCTCTAATGGCTCAGAATGCAAGGCATGGATGTTCCAGTAAGAGACTATAAGACACAGAGTAAAGGGACAGTACATTTAGTTTTTCTTGGTAGTCTGGGTCCTTAGACCAGCAATCTTTTTATTTAGGAATCTCTGGGACCTTTCAGACTGCCTGTTATGTCTAGATAGATACATCCCCTAAGGTGCACTGTACTCCATAATAGGTCTAATTATGGCATTGTATAAAGGTATGTTAACCTTGTTTGTCCTGGATGATATGCTTTTAGATATTAGTTGTGCTAGTTAGAATGATTTTTTTTACTAGCTATATGATGGTCAAGTGAGAGAATTAAAGGCACAGGTTCCAGAATTCTAAACTGCATTGTTATTTTGGAGAGGAGTATTCGCCATGCTGTGTTTTGATGGAAAAAAGTTGCTTCTCAAATGAGACAGCGGTATGCTTGTTGGTAAGGGTTAAGTTCATGCTGTAGTGGGGTATATCAGAAGAGGATTTGACAATAAGACTCAGTTTTCAGTAATTTGCAATCTTACTCAACCATAGGTCTTTATTTCTGGTTGGAGATCAGAGAAGTAGATGCCATAAAGGAAGAGTCCCAGTACTGAACCATGCAGGGGAGCATCACTAGTAACGTTTAAACTTATAGAGGAGATGCTTGCCATTCTGAAAATGTGGGTTCTGTATTTTGGGCAGTTTGCAATCCATCTCACCATGTAAGTATTGATGTTTAAAAGTACTTACCTTATTAATGATGCCACCATGGGGAATGGTGTCAAATGCTTAGCCAGATTTATGTAGGCTGTGTGGACAGGATGACTGCTGTCCAGAGCCTGAATGACTTTTTTGAAGATGTTGACTAAGTAAGCAGGATCTACTTCTGACAAAGCTAAACTGCTGTGTGTATAGTCCAATAAGGTTCTTGATATTGTAATTAATGTGGTCAATTGCAATGTATTTTGTAGCTTTATAAATCTCAATAGTCAGGCTAATGGGTCTGTAGTTCCTGGGACCCATGGTAGGGCCACCTTTATGTTGGTGAAACACAACTGTAGTTCTTCATACCTTGGGACATACCCCATATGTAAGTTTATATTAAACAGCTTAAGGAGGAGTTCAACAAGGATGTGTTTAGCACTATTTATAAGGCATCCAGATAAGTTACCTGATCCCATGAGCGTAGTTCTTTTGGTCTTAGAAAGTACCTTCAGCACATTTTTCTGTGTGATGCTACTAAGTGTAAAAGATACAGGAATTGGCAGAGAAGGGACAATTATATGCATTATATAATGGGTAAAGTTTGCACTAAATTTATCTGCTAGTATACTTGCTGTGTTAGTTTGGTCAGAGTAGATGGTGCCATTATGGATTAGTTATGAACACTGTTGGGTGTTTTCTCTTAGTTTTTTATTATAGCTAAATGGCAACTAAAGATTATCGTTTGCTTCAGAGGCTGATTTAACTTTGTAGTTTGCACTGTTAGCCCCAGTGTTAGATTTTAGCTTCTTGCTGATAGTCATGATATGATTTTGAAATGAGGAGTCTTAGTTATACTGTATGATTTAAGAATTTTTTCCCTTTGTTATTGAGTTTATTTATATTAGTGGACCAGGAAAGCTGATTCTTGAACATTTATTTATATGGGGATAGACCTCAATGATACAGAAAACAGCTATTTCATAGCTGAGACTGGTGATGTTGCAAGTGAAATTTGATAATTTGTCATAAAGTTTAATAAGATTTGCCCATTTGAATTCCTAATTCAGAGTTATTGACTGTTGGGGTTTGACAGATTTTGACAGAGAAGGTTCAAATTTGTGGTCAGACTTAACCAGGGATGGAACAATTAAATGGGATAGTACATGTAGTGTCTGTTAGAACCATGTACAGGATATTTTACTATCTGGCTGGTAGTTTACCTTTCTGTTACAGGGAGTCTTTGTTTATTGTCTAAAAATCTTTGAGTGTACTCAGTTGTTGAGGTAAGTGTCCCAGTTAATTGAAGGATAGTTAAAACTATCAGTTATAAGTGAGTTTTTAGTAATGTACAGTCCCTCAAGTACTTTTAGGAATTTATTGTGGTCATCTGGAGTCATAAGCTTGTCCTGTAGCAGGCTATAAGTTGATAATTGTTTCTTGTTAAGGGTAAGTTGGGAGATGAATGAGAGACTGTGGGTCTCTGGGTATCTGTCTAGATACAATATTGCTAATGATAAATACAGATCTACCTCTGCATTTTCATTCAAGTCTGAATGAATGATAAGAGCAGAACTCAGGTACAGTAAGAATGCTTTTGTTATACCTAAACTAAGTCTCACTCACTACATAGACAGGAATGAGGAATGTGTTCAAGGTGCAGGAAAGCCTCAACATGAGACAATTTATTTAAAAAAATGATTTAATGACACTGAGTAGAGCACCCTTTACTTAATTTGGATTTGAACTTGAATTTGGATTTGCTATTGCATTATTGTTAGCTAGGTAGGAATGTACAACAGCTGGACTCTGTCTAAAATACACTACGGGGTTGCAAGTACTTTATCCTGTACACGGCCTTAGAATGAGTGATACAGGCTATTTTTAGTGAGGCAAGCTGGACTATAAGCCATGTCATACCAGGCTGACATATACTGGATCCTCCTAGGATGACATCAACTACTTAGCCAATGGTTAAAGCTTATTATTTTTTTCTGTATTTAAGGGCATCATTCTTGATAAGGGTAGAATTCTGGTTATGGCTAGATTCTTACCTGCATTCGTCACATATGCATTAAGAGCCTACATGTTTCTCTGCATGTCCCTCAGTTTGAGCACCTCACACCATTCATACTACCATAAGACCACAGACCAGAGACTGAACAGCCATCATAAAATCACAGATCCTGGTGCCAGAGAGACAAATAACTGTCATTCTGTCCTTGTCTAGCCTCTTTAGCATGGAGTCGGTGTACCTGACCATGAGGTCACCAAATACTAAGACATTTCTATTTGTACTTTTGGTTTTAGTGCTCATAGACTGTTTACATTCAGATGTCTGGTGACTCTTCACTATGTGTGAGGGTGGTGATTTTGTATCTGTAGGCTTCTGCTGAAGCTTTTTCTTCCTGGGTTTTGGAGGACTGAGTAGTGACTTTTTGACAACCTTAGCATATGTTAGTTTTTTGTGTTTGTGTATAGGTGTGAGTGGTTGTAGGTGTTGCTCAGAGACCATCATATCTGGTGAGAGGGTGGCCACCATGTTGTTTAGTTACGTACACCTCTCATATGTTTGGGTGCCATAATGACATTATTGGAAACAAGTGACATAGCTGCAGCCTGGCAACAGTTGGGGACAACAGGTTAACAACTGCAACAAGTGAATTGTTGTAGTCATACACAGTATTATAGGTTTGGACAAGGGTAGGAGCTCAATAAGTGCCATAGACAATATATGCTATGGACAGTGGGGTGCTCTAGTAATACACCATATCAGTGGTGTGGCTAGATATGTGCATTTATACTACTGGGGTGGCTACCATGTAGGAGCATACAGGGATATGATGGTGAAGGGTAGGCATCACAAACAGAATGGATAGGGGGAACTTTTGGAGGTCACAGTTGACAATGGGCTTCATTTCCCCATGATGCTAGGGTTACACATGGGAGAATAAATACAGGTCCCCAACAGCATAGGTAAGTGGTATGTCTGTGTAGGACATGGCAGGATAATTTGTGATAAGCTGTTCTGAGAGTGGGCTTCATTCTCACAGCTACAATGTTGATATATAGCTATATATGCTATGAATGGACTATATGCATGTACAAGTTGCAGGTAACCATAGTACAGATTAATGCATGTACCTGCACCTATTTGGTATTACAACACACCTGAGAACTATATTTCATCACACTGCAGAATACTAATAAACTGAATACAGAGTCCAGCTAATGGACATTTCAATGTACCAAACATATCAGACCTGTGACTGAATCATATTAAGATGCCTCATCTCAGTGCCAAGCCCAGTCTTGAAGCTCTCCTGCATTTTGAATGCACCTTTGTTTGTGAAATTGCCAAGACTTGGTTTAAATGTAAAGAGAGTACTCTCTCTGTATCTGAGTTTTATGCCTCCAATCCTTTCAGACCTGATGGCAGCCGTGGTAGAATCTCCTTATTTGTCAAGGACCATATCACCTCCAGGCAGATTCTCACAGACCCCAAACTGAACATATAGAACTTCAGAGCACCCTAAAAGGATAAGATATTAACTTATAGCCTGTAACAAGACACCCTCCATGTCCCATGATGGTTGTATAAGTTTCATAAATGTATTGATGAATTCGCTATGAACAAGGATTTCCTTATATTGGGAGACTTCAGATATGCTTTAATGAACTGGTGCACATATACCTTCAGTGCAGGGTGGTATGCCTAGGAGTTCTTAGATGTAATAATCAGAAACTCACCGGAACAGATGGTTAAAAAATCACTCCACCAGAGCAAATAATTTTATTGATCTGCTCCTTACAAATATAGCTACTCCATGTGTTCTTCCCCTGTTACCTTGTTCTACTGTTAAGTTGGATCATTAAACTTATGTTCACCTTCAAAATCCATAAAACTCATGTGGCAAATATCCCTGAATTCAGGGATTTCAAGCATACTAACCTCTTCCAGTTCATATCTCTAACCCTCCAGACACTGAAAACAGGAACAAAGCCCTTGAAAAATTAGGAACACCCAGCTAACAATCTAGAAGCTAATTCTCTTAAAATTCAAATTCCGAATAATATAGAACTCTTCCTGCTTCCAGTAGGAATGTGAGATACTATAATTAAAAAGAATGACAAAATGATAGAAAAATATAACCACATTATCATACAAACCATGTAAAATCTGTAGACATCAATGAACTATATCACAAACTTCTGCCACACAGGATAATTTATTTTTGCTTCTTAAAAAGTTGTAAGATGTGTGTCCTCTTTTTTAAACTATTTTTGCCACTAGCATGTGGTCATGTAGTGTAGTTTTCTGTGTATTCGACAGCTTTAAAAATCACATTTGATGAGGAGGGTTCAGAAAATTGTGTGAAGGTGTAAATCAAACCTGCAAATAGGGACATACCTCCAAAACTAGGAATATCCTAAATTAGGTATGAAAATAGGAACATTCCTCCAAAACAGGGACAACTGAGAGCTCTGTTCTAATTCTATGATGAGGTTTCAAAATTCACTTATAGTAGCATCATCCCTCATGTTGACACAACAGGTAAGTTCATGCAGAAGTTCTATGCCCAGTTAGACAAATGCATGGAGGCAGCAGTCCTAACCAGAGAAAACTAGCAAAATATAATAGGAAATTTTAAAACAAATTACCTTAGTGGCCCTCCAACTTAAATAACTTTTACAACAACAGAAAAAAGACTCTTTTAGATTATACAGCAGATTCAAAATCCCTCATACCAAGGGTAGTATCAAATAATATTAATAAGAAATTGAAAAGAAGCTAAGGGCAGTTATAAATCATTCTTTAGCTTTGTTAGAAAACTAAGGAATAGCACTCAACATTGATTTGAATTCATTCAAAATAGCACCTCTCATTCAGACACATTGCTAATATATTAATAAACAAATTCAGTGCTAATTTTAACCCAGACACTTTTATTCAAAGTCTTCAAATCCCAGAAGCCCATTCACTATTATTACACAAGAACATGTACTGGAGGTACTATCCAAGACCAAAATATGCTTCTTCCTTGGGGTCTGACCAATAGTGCTAAGCATACCCTTACAAAGCCACTCCTCAGACTGTTCATCCTATGTTTAGCTACAGGTTTTGTCCTTGAAGATTGGCACACTGAAGTATACTATGTAAGGGGGTGGATAGCACTGGCCCCAGAAATTACAAACCCATCCGCCTGATGAGCCTCATCTTTAAACCCGTGGCAAGTATTATAACTGACCTCCTACGCTGTGATATTAAAATTTCATTAGGCTTGACCCCCAGCAGCTTGGCTTTGCCAAGGCAAGATCCTGCTTAATGAATCAGGTTAACTTCATCGATAGGGTGACACAGGGTGTTGACTGCAGTCATACTGTGCACAGGATCAAATGCATTTGATGCTACACCCCATGCAGGTATTGTAAATAAGCTAAATACTTAAAAATATATATCCTTATGTGGTAAAATGGATAGCAAACTGTCTAAAAGTCAGAACTCACACAGTGGGAATGGTAGGTGCCTTATTTGAAAGAATGAGGGTAACTGGTTGTGTTTTCCATGGTTTAGTATTAGAACACTCTCCTTTTCATCCTTTACTTTTATGATTTACAAACTGGAAGCCAGGATCCCTGACTAATTATGCTTGTGAATCACAGCAACCATGAGTTATTGTCACGTCCACCTTTGATACGCAAACCCTTCACACTTGCAAATACCTGGGGGATTTGAAAATGAAGTCAGATGGAACACAAACATAGTGCATTGTCTTCAGATTTCATAAATTATACCCCACTACAAAATGGAAATGTAGTTAGGAACTTTGGAGCACGGGTTAATAATACCCTCTCTTTTAATCACAATATGGCAATAGTACTGAGACAATCTTTCTACATAGTGCAATTTATTTTCAAGGGAATATCATCCAAGTCTAAGGAGATCATCATTCTCTTATATTCAGCATTGATTAGGCCAGTTATTAAGTACAGTTCCCTCTTTGGGATGTATATTACTAGACATAACCAATACCTAGAAAGCCTAGAAACCCATAGGTTCCAAATTAAGAATATCACAAGCTTTAAGGGAGCCTGGTAACACTGCCCCCTTTATTCATTATCCAATTGACTCTTGAAGGGAGAGATATACCTTACCTATAATACCCTTAGAGACCCTGTTGTCCAGCAGCTCTAATATTTCTGCAAATAACAGAAACACGGACAAAAATCTTCACTAGAACATAAAAAAAAAAATCATGATGATGAGATAGATTCATCCTACAGCACCTCCCCCACCCGTGGAACAGACTGCTTCTTTTAGTTAAGCAGTGTGGCACGCTATCAACCTTTAAAGGAAATCTGGAAGGATATCTGCAAATTTACCTGGGATTGACTGACCTAGGCCTCCTGGTGAAAAGGGGTACAAAACAAAAAAACAGAAAAAACCAAAAAAAAAAACAAAAAAAAAAAAAACAGAATTTAACAGGAAAGAAGATAAATGGTAAAAAATGTGTGGCTAGGGAAATGTTTAATTGTGACCCTTATGGAGTGATATATGTTATTGGCTGTGAGTGTCTGTATACCAAATGGTATATCAGACAGACCAAGTGGAAAGTCAAAATAAGAATTATGGAACATTTGGGAGATATTAGAAGGGGTAATTTGAGTACCCTTGTGGTGGAAAATTTTTTAGCAGCACATGGTGAGTCTGATGATAGTCGATTTTTCAGTGTTTTAGCCCAACCTAATTTACCTAGAGGAGGAAATTTTAGGAAGGAATTAAATAGATTGGAATGTAAAATGATATTAAATTATAGAACATTACACCCTAGGGGGATGAATTTAGATACCAATTTGACTTTATAATCTATGTATTCATGTATAAATGTATTTATTTATTTATTTGTTTATTTATTGACTTATTTATACATGTATTTAATGAATTTTGGGTGAATGTTTAATGGTTCTTTAAAAAACTGGGTTTGTTTTTCTAAATCGGTAATTGTTTGATTAATTGATGAGCACTGGGCTTACATAAATTTGACCAGTTTTCATTGAGATTTTATTCCCAGAAAGCAAATGGCTGAGGTACCAGAATAATAAAAGGAAACGTTTAATGGTCTTTGTGGTGGAACTGTTTCCTGTTTTTTTTTTGTTTGTTTCGATGTTTTATAGTTGTTTGTGTATTTGTGAAAAGGGGTACAGCCTGAGGGTGGGTACTGGCAAGGCATGAATTAATGTGAAACTTAATTGCCTTAAAATGTCTAAAAATCCTATGAATCCTAAGGCTGTGTTTTCTTAAACTGTGATTCTCTGCTGAGAGACACTTAATTCAAACTGTTCTATCTTTTATTTCCATGTGTGGTTTGGGATTTAAAATGGTGGTGTTCCACTTAAACTGCAAATATATGAAGGTCTGTGCAGTATGTAGTCAGATGAGAGTAGGTTCCCTGTAGTCTGAGGATCCCTATATTTTAGTGAAGTACACAAGCAACATGTTACACAGCTAGGTTGCACCCTAGACTGTCAATATGTCATGCCAGAGGGCTGAGACATACTGCCTGTGCATGTACATGCACTGCTTCTCAGAAAAGCACTAGGCCTCATTGTTTACAATTCCAAAATCATGTTTCCAGTATGAATCACAGACTACCATTTTATGTTGCATGACATTCATAACAATGCTAGTTTCCCACAGAAACTACCTACCTGATGTGTTTTTTTTTTCTATACGGCTAGTTCAGGAAGCAGCTGCTGGGATCCTGTGTGGGTCCATTTAAGAAGGTGTATGTCTATTTTGACATGACCAAGCTGTTGACTGAGGCTACTGGCACCCCAGGATCAGTGATCAATGCAGGGCTATTATGCTGCTGCTACCCTGAAGATCCCCAGCAGTGGGAAGCAAATGTAGCAGGGAGTGCTCTCTCTAAATGGTATGGTAATTATTTGGAATTGTTTCTACTTTTCAGACTGCAATTTTAATCGGTCTTCTTCTGTCGTTCAGAGCAGTGTTCTTAATAAAGGCTGTTTCCTCTAAAAGATACCATGTCATAGCAGGTGGACTTGTTTGGGTGACTGTATCTGCAGTGTGCCTGTTGCTTGTCTATATGTGGAACTGCTGCATGTTGTAATGTAGAGTAACACAGAATTGTTCAGCAGTGAATTTATGAGCACCATGATAGGCTTCTGCTTTCTTGCACATACATGTAGGACTGTGTCTTAATTGTGAGGCTTTCGGGACATTTTCAGGCTATCATGCACATGTAATATGGAAGTCAAAATTTGCATTGATACTTGTATCTCATCTACACCTGAGAGTGAACTCTGTTGTGTACCTTTTATCTTAACCCTGTTTTGTACCTTTTGTCTTTTAAAAAATTAGCAGAGTGAGACTTCTGGTTGGGATGCGTAACCGAAAGCAGCCTTTTTGCATAGCTCCAACCCACCAGAGAGACAGAGTTCACAGCCCTAAACACTTTGAATTTTGCCAGGCCTGCAGAATATTTACTATGGGAAAGGTTAGAGGTTAATTTTATCACTTGCATGTCCATGCATGGTAAAAACAATGCTAAACGACAGTAGAAAAATAGCTCTCTCCAAACTCCACATGGCCCAGCTATGTCTTCTGCTACCAGCTAGACTAAAAAAGTCTCCTTCATGGTGGTGGCAGAGGATGTGGATAAATCTGCATGCATAATGTAAGAATTACAAAAAGTTAGTCTTTAGTTGGTAGAAATAAAAGATTCAGTAGTCAGCCACTTTGAAGAGATAGATCCTGCAGTTTTTTGACACTTGACCAGTTGTAGACACTCTTTGAGGTAATGTGAGAATTAAAAACATTGGATGACAACAACTGAAGTGTAACTAAATCCCTGCAACTAAAATATCAAGATGTAGAGGACAGAGCATACTGTAAAAACCTTGGCCTTCATGAGAAGCTCAGAGGGAAAGATTGTGTCTCCTTCATGCTGCAGAAATTAGTGGACTGGACTCAAATTCCCAGGGCAGAACCTATTATAGAAAGAGCACACAGTGTTTATGTACCATCTTCAAGAGGAAGACCTTTCTAAGAGTGATTTTAGTACAGTTCACTTCATACACAACTAAGGAGAGGGTTTGACAAACTTTTTGGACTCCAGGGACAATAATTAAAAATACATCCAGAGGACTGGTCAATAATGATTACTGCTTGCAGACTACAAAGTTGACATTTGCCTTCTTGACAGCTGTGAAACTGGCAAGAGAAATTAAATTTACACACAGACTTTTTTTATCCAGTTATCCTGAAGATTCATCTATCAGAGAGGGCAGAAACCTTCTTAGAGTCTAAAGATGCTTTTCGAAGACAGCAGCAAATAGTCTGTACATTTATCCTAATCCCCCTCAAGACCAGTCCTCCATGTGAGCCAATGCTCAGAAGCACAACAGGCAGCTAGAGCCCTTCCCTTTGTTTCAGACATGAATGTAGCATAGAGAGAGAGAAGCTACCATTGACTGGCAGTAATTTACAGGTACTTTCTGAAGTCTCATCATATCGGCAAGCTTGAAACCTTAATAAGTCTCTTATACTGAGTTTGACAGAGCTGGAGATTGTATTTTTGATTTTCTCACATTTGAGTAGTTGGTAAACTACTACAATTGAATTTTGTTAAATTGGGCTGGAGCCTGCTTCAGAAGCAATCTCTATGGCACCTCGAGGTAACACTCACCCTAGTAGACTTGTTAGACCTCCTCCTTAGAAGTAAAAACATTTGTTACCATCAATAGTTCTGTGGGCAGTTTTGCATTTAATGGCTTTGTTATATTTATGATTTTTTCCTTATAGTAAACTGTTGACATTTATCTCCATTTATCTTGATTTGATGTAATTTTGCCATGTATGTATCAGTACCTTGTGTTGCTAGAAAAGTATATCATCTGGTTGCCTCTACCAAGAGGCTATAATCATTATTAGAAAGGGTGTTGTTTTTAGTAAAGGATAACTTTTAAAATTCAATCATGGAACAGCAATGATCTTAGCTCACCTGTAAAGTAAGCTATGATATTATTATTATATATTAAGAAAATTAAATTATCTTTACTTTAAGCTAGCTAGAACATGAGAAACTCTTGAAATTTGGGTTTAGCAAGGTTATTATTTCGTCTTATCCAGAGGGGAAAAGAAGCAGAGTGGCTGGTCTAATAAAGAGATGGTTTCCAGTTGTTATCTTAGATCATTTTGAGGATAACTTTGGTGGATATGTAGCTTGTAAAGGTAGACTGGTAGGCCGGTGTTTTATGTTTGTCTCCCTATCCAGAGCTTATCTAAACAATATTGTATTGGTTTGTAGTTGACTACGCAGTAGCTTGGTAAGAACATTTGAATTTATGTTTTATTTTTAACCACTGTTTTTCACTATTGGTAGGAAGGAAGGGATAGCTTGTAGACAAGATTTACTTTGATTTATATTTTGTTGTTTTACCTTTGATTTTCACTGTTAGTGGCTAAAAAGGAATAGATTTTAGACAGGCAAACTCTAGTCATCCCAAGGGGTCTAGTCAGATATAAATTCACACAGACTGCATAGAGGGCAATCCAGAGCTTATCTAAACGATCCTGCATTGGTTTCTGATTGACTGTGTAGTTGCCTGGTAAGAGAAGTTTTATTTGCATTTATATTTTATTTCTTACCACTGTTTTCACTGTTTGTAAGAAGGAAGTGATAGCTTGTAGACAAGAAGATATACTTTCATTTATATTTTGTTTTATCTTTAATTTTCTGTGTTTTTTGTTAGAAACGGATAGGTTTTAGACAGGTAAACTCTAGTTATCCTAACGGACCTAGTCAGCTATAAATTTGCAGAGATTTCAGAGAGGACAATCCAGAGCTTATCTAAACAATCCTGTGTTAGTATGTGTTTGACTGTGCAAGTAGCTTGGTAAGTGGAAATTTTATTTGAATTTATATTTTAGTTTTTACCATTTTTTTGACTAACTAACTGGATCGATGTTTTCAGTGGAAAAACTGCAGAAGGAATGTGGAAAGTTTTGAAAGAAATTGAATGCAAAAAATAAATGGTTAACATCAGGATCTAGGCACATAATGTCAGGAGGATAAATTTACATAAGAGCTAGATACTTGATTAAAGTAAGAGACAAAAATATAAGAATTGGAAAAAAAGGCTGAACTACAACTTTGCAAACTAAAATAAAGAAGCTGGACAAACAAAATAAGCATGGTGCTAGATAAAAATCAAGAAAAATTTGAAGAAATTGTATATTAAGTTATTGAGCATAATAGAAAATCTTCTTTACAGATGCATAAGATGTGGAAGGAGTAAAGACATACAAAAAATAAACTGTGTGTAGATTTAAAAATGTATTCTCAGATACAAAAGATTATTGTTACATTTATAAAATATTATACAAGACAGTTTGGCTCCACAAAGAGGGTGATAAGTTGTCCTAGTGGTATCCTGGTAACCTCAGATACTGGAATCAAATTACAATATATTGCAAAGAACTGTGTAAGTTGGATCCAAGCGAAGCACAGGGAGGAGACAGAATTGGTAATAATGACCCGAGAACACTTCAGTAAGAACTTACAGCACCATCATATCTGTTATTTACTAGATCATATAAATATGAAACAATTCCTCAAGATCGGAGACATGCACTTATTAAACATGTCTTTAAGGGAAACGGGAGAAGGAAAAACCCAGAGTAATACAGACACTTAAGTCTACTTTCATGTTGTAAAAAATAATGAGGAAGGTAATACTGGATAAGGTATTGTCAGAATTGGGAAGGTTTGGACTTGAAACCATTATATTAGCATGCATATGCTGAAAATAGATCTATTACCACCTATAACATGATGTTCTATAACAATATAATAACAGCTACGAATGAAAAATTGTGCTGTGATGTAATTTATATAGATTTAACTTCAGCATTTGACAGGGTCATACACAAAACACTGATCAATAAATTAGAACAACTAGGTATCGATATAGTCTTGATAAGGTGGATAGCTGCATGATTTACAAACAGAACATGGCAAGTATCATACAGCAATTGGACTGGTGAAATTCTTGGATACATTCAGGGTGTCCCACAGGGCTCTGTCTTAGGCCCATACTTGTTTAGATTGTATTTTTCATGTCCATCTTTTTCACCAAAGGTATTCTACAGTCTGTATATAGCTTACTTGGGTAAATTAATTACATGTGTTACAGATAGGACATGACTGCAAAAGAACTTCACTTAATTGACCATTTGGGCACAGGAGAATAATATGCTGATAACTGCATCAAAAACTAAGCAGTTGAGATTTTGAAGACAACTTTGAGTTTTTCTACTCATATCAACCAATTGGTTAATGATAATTAAAGAAACTATAGGTTGTATAAAAAGATTTATAAAGTCTAGGAAATCATAAATGATAAAGTCATTGTTTGTTAGTTACATTAGACCCAAACTTGAGTATGGAATAACAATATGGAAACCTTATAATGAGAAGTTTACTAGCTGGTTCTCTGAAAGAGCAGCTGATGCTTGGAATAGACTGCCAAATTACATTAAAGGAAGCAGTAGTTTAGATATTTTTAAAAACAGCCTTATGGTAACAACTGTTTTGATATATTGGTAAGCTAGAAGTGTATTAATGCCCATGCTTGAAATATTTGTATGTATGTATATATTCCCCCAGTACTAAGATTCAGGAGATGGCTGTACTTTTTAAGGAGTTATTGTTATTCAGCACAAGTTACACTATAATTGCATGGGATTGGAACAACTTAATGTATGCAAATGAGGTGCATTCTGAACCTATAGCCTTGTAGGTACCCTTGGCAGAAAAATATATAAACAATTATTGGCATTCAATAGGTTTTATAGATTTTGTGAGAGCCCATTTCTCAGGGCTGTCTAATTTTACTTTTTTTCCCATAGATACATATCTTTTTCTATCACTGATAGAATTTTCTGCACCAAGGAGCATCAGCATATTTTATGGAGGGCTGACCCGAGAGCTATCATTCTATCAGACCATGCCACAGTATCTGTCAAGTTTGATGTTTCACAGGTACTTGCACCTAAGCTTAATAAAATACAGTTAGTCTGTTACAAAGGGAAGAATTTGAAAGCCACATAGCGTATCTCTATAAAACATTTGTATGCTTAGCAAGTAAACATATTCTTGAATGATAGGACATTTTTAAAAAAGAGCTGTATAGGGAGTTTCTTGCACATTCCTGCTCTAGTAGGATATGCCTTGATCAACACATAAAGTAGGTAGAAACATACATTTAGAATTTGTTTAGCTCCTTGGGGCAAGGGGACTCTCAATGGAGAGCAGAACATGCCTTATTAGTATCTCAGTGAGATTATTTTTGTGAAGAAAAAACAAAACAAATAAAACAGCAACTCAAGCTGAAATATTTTTTATTTTTCCCCTTGTGCTATGAAAACTTTGGCAACTAGACAGAGAGGACAAGTTGCCATTAGTTTTGTTACTGAGGTAACTCAGCTTTTATTAAATATAAACATGACACATTTAATTCTTATTCTGGGCTGATTTCATTCCTATTATCTAGATCTGTACAGATATGAACAGTCTATGGATTTTTGTTCTCTAATATTTGAGGACTTTATAGGTTAGGCTGATAATCCCCAGTTATCATAATTTTAAAGGCAGACATTGAAGGCCCTGATTACTAGAGTAGAACAAATACAAATGTTAAGAAATTTACCAAGTGAGAAGGCACGGAAATCTATAGAGAGTTGTGTGATAATTTCATTAACACCTTTTTATAATTAGCAAATGATAATCTACAATGTGGCAAGGTTCCTAATTTCTGGAAATTGCATTATATTAATGGTTCATTTTGAAACCGGGGAAAGACCTTCAGTACTCAGCATCACATGGGCCCATATATGTTCCAAACTACATCTACAAGCTTTTCATGATGATTTTAGCTCATCATATAGCAGAATGTCAGCCCCAAATAATTCATCTTGATCTGTCAGGCTTTACACACAGTAGGCAAATGTTTTGATGATATAATTAAAATAATGTGGTTAATGGAGCATGTATAAACAAGGAAAAGTATTAACTTTAAGTTTTGATGCAGAAAAAGCATTTAATTGCATCTAGCAGTCCTATTTATTCTACGTTTTAAGGGGTTTGGGATTTCCAGAAAATTTTGTAAATCTCCTTACTGAAATTTATCAAAGAGCTACAGCTCAGATAAATATTGGAAGCTGACTTTCAGAGCAATTTCCGATAACAAGATGCACACAGCAAGGATGCCCTTCATACCTCTCAACCTTGCAGTGCAAGAAATCTGGACAAAGACAGAAAGAATGGGGGGACAAAGGCCCAAAAATAGGGAAAGAATTTAAATATTTTTCCTATAAACCTAGGAAGTTGCTAGAATAAAAGGTTTTGCATTATTACATATTTTCTTAAGGATATAAAGTCTGAAACTCAAATGTTTGCCTTTATTTAGTATTATTTAGTGACATCAATATTCAATAATTTACCAGAAAGCCACACATTTTATGAGGAACAGACCGAAAATATGAGGCAAAAATCTGGACATTCTGCGAAAATCTGTACATTTGAGAGGTATGATGCCCCTATCTCCCATTCTTTTTGCCCTATAGCTAGAGCCCTTGGCATTTAAACTTTGCTAAGCTAACTATGTGGGTTACCGCTGTAGGCAAAATTATTTTACCACTTCACTTTACGCTGATGACCTCTTGATTTATCTGTGAGACCCAGACCTTCATTTGAATCATTTATTTAATATAGTGCTTTGTTTTGGGAACCTTTCATGTAATAACATTAATCATAATAAGAAGGCTGCTCTCATAATAAATTATGCACTGTGGCTCTTCAAAACAAGTACCGTACTTATGGATTCATTCTAGATTCATATATTTGCGCATAACATTAGCTACACAACTGAGCAGCACTGGACAGATAGTTTTCAACTCTCTTTGGGAGGTACGCAATAGATATAATGAATATTGGAACAAGTTCAGTGTTAGAACAATGAATCTTAGCATTGCAAATGTTTATACTATCACAGTACTGTATGTTTCATAAGCCAATTTCGCCCGGCGTTTTTAAAGTCAAATTTTGCAATTTGATCAAATGAATTTGCAACTTTGGAATCAAAACACCAAAGTGAGCAAGAAATACGTGACAAAAGACAGTTTAATGTTGTTAGCGCTTTCGGAAATAGACTGTGGTTTTCCTTCTTCAGACATAAAACACTCACATTCAAATGTTTTTAAAAGAACAAATCTAGTGTTAATTAATTAATTAGCTGAAGTGAAAAATCAAGATTTAAAGTGAAATACTCTATTACTTGGCCACTTCTAAATAGATGCAACCAAAAACAGTTGCATAAAATCCAGCTAAACAACCCTTAGTTTACAGAAATTCATAACAGCCTACATGCGCATTTTAAATACAAATCTAAAATAACAATTACTTTATAATTAATAAAATTGTTACTAAAAAATCTAAAATGCATGTTCTACAAGACACAATGTGTGTGTACCAATACTAAAGAGAAACTATCCGTAAGAATAATTTAACTTTTCTAAATTCATCTTTTTAAAGACAAAAGCTTTAAAAAACATTTAATCGAAACTGTTTCATTCAACCCTGGGGGCAAATATGCTGCAGTGGAAATTTGCCATCTTAATTCTTCAATTTCCAAATTGATTTGCCAAGGGCCACCTCTCACATCTACGCTTATGTGCTTTAATACTGAAAACTTAAAGGAGTGGTCTGGGAAATCATCAATATGCCTAGCCAATGCATTAGTTGTATCCCTCTTACTTATAGCATACATATGTTCATAAATACATTGCCTTAGTTTCCTTTCAGTCTTACCGATATAGAAAGCTTTACAAACTTGGCAGCAAGCGCAATACACCACTCCTTTTGTGTCACATGAGAATTTACCCTGGGTTTTATAAAGCCTGTCCCTAATTTTAAATTGATGATTCAAGTTTAAGTGCTTACATTGGTGACACCTTCCACACTTAAACATACCCTTGTTTTTATTATTGTTAGGGGATGGGTTGGTGGAGTATTGCAATAACATTTTTAAGTTTTGCCCTCGTCTAAAGGTAATTTTTGGTTTGTCGCCAAAGGCTTTGTATAGAGACATATCCTCTATAAGGAGAGTCCAATTTTTATATAAGGTCTCCCTAATAAAAGAGTGGTCTAAATTGTATGTACATAAAAAACTTGTAATATGACAGTTGGTGTTACTAGGTAGAGAAACCTGTACCTCCCCAACAGGAATATCAAGTTCTTCCCAACCCCCAGTTCCTAGTAATGGCTTAAAGCAGCCAGCATGCTGTTTAGTGGTTACCTCTATGGAAATGTTAGAGACTAAACTCGGCGGGTAACCCCTCTTAAGAAACATTCTTTCAAGCAGACCACATTCTTCAATGAAATCAGGCTCATCTGAAATCATTCTGGCTGCCCTCACCATCTGCCCCTTAACCACTGCTCTCTTTTGGTGGTAAGGGTGACAACTGGAGAAATGAAGGAAAGAGTTGGAATACGTGGGCTTCCTATAAATTGTGCTTTTAAATCTGTTTCTAACTACGTCCTTATGAATACAAATGTCAAGAAAATTAATAGTTTCATTTTCCAAATTGAATGTAAACTCCAAAAAATTGGTTGAAGCAGTGATTAATTTAATAAAATCTTCTACTGTTTTGCCTGGGCCTTTCCATAAAATAAACATGTCATCTTGGTATCTTGTATACCAAGCGACATTGTTCTTAAACATAGTAGTTTGGAAAAGGATGTTGGTCTCCCAATGTGCCATTATACAATTGGCAAAACTACCACCACAGGGAGATCCCATGGCTACCCCTGATTTTTGGAGAAAAAAATCCCCCTCAAGCCACATAAAGTTGTTAAACAAAACTAACTCCAACAAAGTAACTACGATGTAAGTGATATTGTTGTCAGTTTTCCTTGCATGTAAGAAATCTCTTATCCACTCTATCCCCAGTTCTTGGGGGATCACGGTGTACAAGTCCTTTACATCAATAGTCAATAATTTATAGTCCTGTTTAAAAGGGATGCTGCTGAGTTCCTCTAGAAAACTCCACGAATCTTTACATATTTGGTACTCATTCTCTATTAAAGGCCTTAAAATACTGTCCACATACTTGGCACAACCATAGGTAATTGACCCATGTCCGTCAACAATGGGTCTAAAAGGGGGGTCAACAAGCCGCTTGTGGATCTTAGGGATGCCAAATAAAGATGCCAGCCTAGGGGCTGGCATGGTTAAAAAATTAAGCAAATCTAAATCAATTACTTTTTCAATAAAAAGTTCATCTAATGTGGCCCTAATCTTACTATATTAACTTCATTAAGACAAACTTGTTGGTAAATCGAATTGTTTAGATATTCAGCCATACAAGAGATGTAAGTACTGTGATTTATACAAACTAGGCCACCTCCTTTTTCTGGCTTCATCATTCTAATTTTACAGTCATTCAACAATCTAATAAAGTCACGTTCTTTTTCACTGATGTTATGAAAACCTTTCTTGCCTTTTAAACCAGTGTCAACAAAAGACCTAAAATGCAATTCGCACATTTTCTCAAATGCCAGAACATTAGGGTGAAGAGGTGGATTAAAAATGCTAGAGACTCGCAATGAGTTAGAAAAACAGGAGGATGAGCCCATAGTAGCATTTAAATTAATCTTACATACAAAAAGTTTAAGGTCCACTATTGTGTTAACTAAATTCATTCCAGAGTCAGGAACGAAGGACAAGCCTAATGCAAAGAAGTCAATAATATCCTGAGGGAAAGTTAAATCAGAATAATTGTAAATGTGAAAGTCACCAGCAGAGTTGGATAGGATTTGAGGGTTTAAAACCCCATTTCCAACTACCTCCTGCGCTGACTCCTTCGTTTCCGCGTGTGCCCTTGCTGGTTGGGCTGTCTCAAGTTGTTCTGACCGTTGGCCTGGTGTAATGGAAAACCCTGTTGTGAACTTGCTGTAAATTGATTGTTGTTGTTACTGTTGCTATTATTGTTATTATTCTTATTGCCAGCTGCCCGGTTGTTTGGAACTGAAGGGTTGTTCCCATTGTTCCTAATCCTTTCACTTCTTCTTGGCAAATGCTCTTCTGTATAACTATCAGGATCGTGTTCACCAAGATCACCCTCTTCATTGCTAACAGCATTTTCATTAGAAACCCTCTGAAAACTGTTACCCAAAACTGGTGGGGGTGGGGGGTAGGCAGTCCCAGAGGAATACTGCTGAACGTCTCTTGCAATTTTCTTTTTCTTAGCACAAGCCAACTTAGTGATAGTGGCCTCAATACTGTTGAAAATCCTCATATATTCGTATTTGTAACGAGGAAAATCAACACTCAATGTTATGTCATGTTCTAATGTTTCTAGTTCACTTTTACAAAGCAAAACTTGAGATTTGTAATGTTTAACCAGTGTTTTAATAAACTCAAAGCCCTGCTTATTGAACAGCTCCAAAAGTTCAAGGTGGAACTCGGACTGGATGACCAACCCGACAGGGTACCTCCACTGCCTGAGCCCTTTAGGTATAATTTCTTTGCTCAAGCATTCCTCCAAATATGATATTTCTAGCTGCAGTTTCTGCAGTGAAATAGCTTATAGTCAAATAAGTTAATAATAGATGAAAGATTAGTAGGTGTGTTAACTTGCATTGAATTAGAAGTAGATACACGATTATCACAGAAAAAATTCTCGTTACCTAAGAAAGTCCCAAGAGTTGGTGCCGACTCAATAAGATTCCTGTTGTTGCTTATATGCACAGGCTGGTTAGAATCTCCAGTCGGAAGCATTGGCTGCGTGTTTCTACCAGTTTCAGTTGTGACCCCTTGGTTTAAATCACGATTTCCTCGGTGGTTGGAAGATGGCAAACTCCCATTGCTAATACAAGGTGAAATCACAGTACCGACAGGTAGGTTAGGCGGAAAAGGTTGCTGCATGCTAGAATTCCCTTGTTTGGCAGAATCTGCCAGACTCTCAACTTTCTGTGTTAAGCTCTCTACACGGCCCATGAGAACTTGTAAAAGGGCTGTGAGATTACCAGCGGCATTCGCCTCTCCAGATCCAGAGCTTACATTGCTCACATCATTAATCATTTCTAACTCATTGCGAGTCTCTAGCATTTTTAATCCACCTCTTCACCCTAATGTTCTGGCATTTGAGAAAATGTGCGAATTGCATTTTAGGTCTTTTGTTGACACTGGTTTAAAAGGCAAGAAAGGTTTTCATAACATCAGTGAAAAAGAACGTGACTTTATTAGATTGTTGAATGACTGTAAAATAAGAATGATGAAGCCAGACAAAGGAGGTGGCCTAGTTTGTATGAATCACAGTACTTACATCTCTTGTATGGCTGAATATCTAAACAATTCGATTTACCAACAAGTTTGTCTTAATGAAGTTAATATGGCCTATAGTAAGATTAGGGCCACATTAGATGAACTTTTTATTGAAAAAGTAATTGATTTAGATTTGCTTAATTTTTTAACCATGCCAGCCCCTAGGCTGGCATCTTTATTTGGCATCCCTAAGATCCACAAGCGCTTGTTGACCCCTTTAGACCCATTGTTGACGGACGTGGGTCAATTACCTATGGTTGTGCCAAGTATGTGGACAGTATTTTAAGGCCTTTAGTAGAGAATGAGTACCAAATATGTAAAGATTCGTGGAGTTTTCTAGAGGAACTCAGCAGCATCCCTTTTAAACAGGACTATAAATTATTGACTATTGATGTAAAGGACTTGTACACGTGATCCCCCAAGAATTGGGGATAGAGTGGATAAGAGATTTCTTACATGCAAGGAAAACTGACAACAATATCACTTACATCGTAGTTACTTTGTTGGAGTTAGTTTTGTTTAACAACTTTATGTGGCTTGAGGGGATTTTTTCTCCAAAATCAGGGGTAGCCATGGGATCTCCCTGTGGTGGTAGTTTTGCCAATTGTATAATGGCACACTGGGAGACCACCATCCTTTTCCAAACTGCTATGTTTAAGAACAATGTCGCTTGGTATACAAGATACCAAGATGACATGTTTATTTTATGGAAAGGCCCAGGCGAAACAGTAGAAGATTTTATTAAATTAATCACTGCTTCAACCAATTTTTTGGAGTTTACATTCAATTTGGAAAATGAAACTATTAATTTTCTTGACATTTGTATTCATAAGGACGTAGTTAGAAACAGATTTAAAAGCACAATTTATAGGAAGCCCACGTATTCCAACTCTTTCCTTCATTTCTCCAGTTGTCACCCTTACCACCAAAAGAGCAGTGGTTAAGGGGCAGATGGTGAGGGCAGCCAGAATGATTTCAGATGAGCCTGATTTCATTGAAGAATGTGGTCTGCTTGAAAGAATGTTTCTTAAGAGGGGTTACCCGCCGAGTTTAGTCTCTAACATTTCCATAGAGGTAACCACTAAACGGCATGCTGACTGCTTTAAGCCATTACTAGGAACTGGGGGTTGGGAAGAACTTGATATTCCTGTTGGGGAGGTACAGGTTTCTCTACCTAGTAACACCAACTGTCATATTACAAGTTTTTTATGTACATACAATTTAGACCACTCTTTTATTAGGGAGACCTTATATAAAAATTGGACTCTCCTTATAGAGGATATGTCTCTATACAAAGCCTTTGGCGACAAACCAAAAATTACCTTTAGACGAGGGCAAAACTTAAAAATGTTATTGCAATATTCCACCAACCCATCCCCTAACAATAATAAAAACAAGGGTATGTTTAAGTGTGGAAGGTGTCACCAATGTAAGCACTTAAACTTGAATCATCAATTTAAAATTAGGGACAGGCTTTATAAAACCCAGGGTAAATTCTCATGTGACACAAAAGGAGTGGTGTATTGCGCTTGCTGCCAAGTTTGTAAAGCTTTCTATATCAGTAAGACCGAAAGGAAACTAAGGCAACGTATTTATGAACATATGTATGCTATAAGTAAGAGGGATACAACTAATGCATTGGCTAGGCATATTGATGATTTCCCAGACCACTCCTTTAAGTTTTCAGTATTAAAGCACATAAGCGTAGATGTGAGAGGTGGCCCTTGGCAAATCAATTTGGAAATTGAAGAATTAAGATGGCAAATTTCCACTGCAGCATATTTGCCCCCAGGGTTGAATGAAACAGTTTCGATTAAATGTTTTTTAAAGCTTTTGTCTTTAAAAGATGAATTTAGAAAAGTTAAATTATTCTTACTGATAGTTTCTCTTTAGTATTGGTACACACACATTGTGTCTTGTAGAACATGCATTTTAGATTTTTTAGTAACAATTTTATTAATTATAAATTAATTGTTATTTTAGATTTGTATTTAAAATGTGCATTATGTAGGCTGTTATGAATTTCTGTAAACTAAGGGTTGTTTAGCTGGATTTTATGCAACTGTTTTTGGTTGCATCTATTTAGAAGTGGCCAAGTAATAGAGTATTTCACTTTAAATCTTGATTTTTCACTTCAGCTAATTAATTAACACTAGATTTGTTCTTTTAAAAACATTTGAATGTGAGTGTTTTATGTCTGAAGAAGGAAAAGCACAGTCTATTTCCGAAAGCGCTAACAACATTAAACTGTCTTTTGTCACGTATTTCCTGCTCGCTTTGGTGTTTTGATTCCAAGTTTGTCTTTTTGCCTTTCGTAATTTGCAACTTTATTTGGTCTCAGGGGAGCTCCCAGAAAGCTTGGAGAAAGTTAGTCCTGCCCAAATTCAAGACTGGACTTGGAGTGCCTGATATATAGAGTTACATAGATTGGTAGCAGTTTTTAAATATGAGTATTGTTTACTGAGCAATCAATATACTGCGACGTGGAAGAATTTAATGCTGTCATCCCTTGTTAGGTTAGATGTGACTTTTTTTCATTTCATTTATTTATTTTGAGAGCAAGATAATGGCCACTTCTGAGTCTTCTAACTAACAGATTTTGCATGTAATGCAATTAATATCTTATTAAACAAGGATAGATTAACACTATAGAGAAATTAACTAGTTCTGATTTGTATGGCTTTCCTTTTGGTGCCCTAGGACATGAAGGTTAATAGACTACTTAAAAAGGAACCTGTATTAACTTCCTGGGATCAGATGGCTATTGGAACAGTGATAAAGAGTTGGAACATTCTTGCTTATGAATTTAATTTACTTCTGGCACTTGGCAGTTCTATAATATGATAACAATGAAATGTCACTTGCTAAAATTCCCAGCAGTCCCCAATAATGAAAAGCTAGATTTTTATGGACTTTTAGCATCCTAGGCGATCGCTATCACTAGACAGTCAACACCGAAATCACACTGACTATATATTTTGCAGTCAGCAGAAAGAAAGACCCCGACGCTGACTGTGCCTCAGAACACCAGCTTCTTGTTGCAAAGTTTAGAATCATATAAAAAAAAAAACATGTCAAGGCCAGTGAGATGGGAGTTCAAGAGTATTTCAAATTAATATGTAATGGAGGTGAAGAATAGATTTAGAGGATTGCACTTTATTGGACAGAGTACCTGAAGAATTATAGACAGAAATTATTTATATTATCCTGGAGGTGCTGTCAAAAAATATTCCAAACAGAAAGATGACTAAGAAGGCAAGATGGATCAGTGGATGTTTTAGAAGTGGCCAAGGAAAGACGTATAAGGCAGTGGAGATAGGAACAAATATGTCAAACTAAATGTAAAGTTTCAGAGAATAGCAAGGAGAGATAAGGAGGCATATTTAAATCAGCAGTAGAAAGATCTGGAAGAAGATAATAAAAAAGGGAAGGGCAAGAGCTTTCTTCATGATGGCTAATGATAATAATGGAAACTTCCAGGTAAAATGGGAATGTTAAAAGACAAACATGGGATTTACTTAACAGAAGCAGAAGATGTTGTAGGAGTAAACAGAAGAACTATATAGGAATGACCCTAACATCGGTGCTACATAAAATGATATGTTATCTGATCTAGAACCAGACACCTGGAGCATGAAGTTAAATGGACCCTGGAAAGCCTTGCTAATAGCAAGGCTGCAGTAAGTGATGGAATTCCCATCAAGTTGGTTAAAGTCTTGCAACATAATGCTTAATGTTGTTTGGAATTTTCTGGCTTATTTGGAAAACACAACAATTCCAGAAAAGGGCAATGTTAAAGAGTATTCAAATTATCAGACATGTGAACTTATTTCTTATGCTAGTAAGGTAGATATCAAGGTTTTATTTATTTATTTATTTATTTATTTACTTATTTATTTATTTATTATGTAGTCACATTTATTTACTAGGATAGTCTGAAGGGTCAGTAAAAACAAACTCCTTTCTCCAGTGGAGCCCAGGGACAAAAGCTCCATACATCACTATAAAAAAAGGCATCAACTACCTAGCCAATGGTTAGAGCTAATTATTTTTTCTGTATTTAAAGGCATCATTCTTGATGATGGTAGAATTCCAGTCATGACTAGATTCTTACCTGCAATTGTCAAATGTTTCCCTGCATGTCCCTCAGTTTGAGCACCTCATATCATTCATATTGACCCTGTATCTGTCCGTTCATCTTCCTGTCCAGATTCAAAAGTAAAAAGAAGTAAAAGGTTACATGTTCCTAGCAGGATAATACAATAAAGAGTAAGCTTATTAGCAAACAGTAGCAGAGGTAGGATAATCCTACAGATTTATAATTGCACTGATAATTTTCACAATTATGTATCCAAAGCAGATTCACAGTAGATCCGTTTTAAAAATCAGTCACATTCATACACAGTTGTATAGTAGCATCAAAGCACAGCAGGGATAGTAGTTGCAGTGCAGTGCAAACATAAATATGGGTAGTAAAGAGGAGTTCTCAGGTAATAGCCAGAAGGTTTGTGTAGGGAGTACGTAAGAAGAGAAGAGTGCTGTCTATAAAAGTAGGGTAGGTAAGAAGAGAAGAGTGCTGTCTAGAAGTGTTTGGAAGAAGAAAGGAAAAAAGATTAGGGAAAACAGACAGCCAAGACAGTAGAGCTAGAGAGGATGGGAAAAGAGGAGTAGAATAAAATAGGCAGGACGTATATTGTGTGTGGAGTATCATTAAGAATAGAATAAAATTCAGGAGAAATAGAATGAAGGAAAGCTTGCTGGAAGTCAAATGTAATAGTTTTATAAAATGTCATGTGAGTGAGGAGAAAGAAGGGAGGAAAAGCTGTCTAGAAAGGTGAAGACAGAATAGAGCTAGCCTGGTATGGAGCACAAGCACAGCCACGTATCCAGTAAGTGTTGTATGAGTTTAATTTTGAAAAGTTTTTTATTGCTATTTTGCCTTAAGTAGTAGGGGATATGATTTCCATAGTCTAGATAGATACAAGTACATAGTCACCAGATAAATTATTAAATGGGGTTATATGCAGAAGTAACTTGTTAGTAGAGTGGAGCTGTCTGTTTGGAGAGTAACACTGAAGAATGTTGCTTAGGACTGGGCATTAGTCAGGTTTATAGATGAGTTTGTGTGGTTAGGAGCTGTGAGAAGTATAAGTAGTAGTTTTACTCACAAAAGTTATTTTTAAGAGCCAGGCTGTGGTGTGCTTTTATAAGGTAAGTTGGTAGCAAACGTAGTGGCTTTATTATAACATTGCTCAACGAGGATGGACTGTGAGGTTTGTAGGTTAATAAGTATTGAAGTGGCATAGAGGAATGTAGGAAACAGAAAGGCAATGTATCCTCTTGCAGCATTTGTTAAATAAGGAGATATCCTGTACAGTGAGCCTAGCTTCTGATTGGTTTTCTTAAGTGCTTTTTTTATATGGTAATCAGATTTTAGTTGTTCATCAGTAGTTAGTCCTAGCAGCTTGGTATTGTATGCTATTTCTATTTTGTCCTGTTTGAGAAGATTAGGGTGAAGATCGCTTTCAGAAGGTTTTTTTTTCGGTAAATAGGATTACTTTAGATTTTTTGGGAATCAGGATAATTTGGCGGTTGGGAAGCCAGGCTTCAATGGAGTTGAGAGATTCTTGGGTTAACTTTTGAAGCTCATCAGGGCTTTAAATGTACAGATGAGTGTTGAGTTTTCTGCAAATTGCACAATGGTTGCATGTTTACTGGCTGTTAATGAATATGTTAAACACCAGGGGTCTAAGAATGTGTCCCTGTGGTACTCTTACTGAGACAAAAATAAAGGAGTAGAAAGTATTTTGCTATTTTACAGCCTATGATCTGTTGGACAGGTAGCTTCTGAACCAGAAGAGAGATGATGTATCCAGTCGAAGTAAAGCAGGATTTCAATCAACCTAGTATGGAAGACTATGGACAATGCTTTTGAGAGGTCAAGGAATACACTGGATATATCTGTTGTGGATTATGTTGGTAATAATACTAAGAAGGGCTGTGGTAGTACTATGCTGTGGGTGAAAATCATGTTTTGTGCCGGAAAGTAGCTTGTTGTCAGTGATGAATTTGAGAAGATAAGTCTGAATACATTGTTCTAGCGCCACAGATTAGGGTAAAGAATGGCACTTGGTCTATAATTGGAGACGTCAGTAGAGCTGCCATGTTTATGAAGTGGCAGAATGTATGATTACTTACAAGGTAAGTACATGTTTTTATTGAGTGATTAATTAAAATCAGTATTGGGTATTTTATAGGATCTGCTGCAATTTTGATGCATTTTCCAGTTAGTTCTCAGGAGTCAGAGCAGCAGGTTTTAGTTGGTGAAGGAGTCTTCTGATAGTGGAGATGGGAACATGAGAAAAGGAGATGGAATTACTACGTATTAGATGAGCTGGGGATAGTGGTAATGTTCTAGAGTTGGAATTTAATAGTGATGTAACTGTCTATGAAATCTGAGTTGAATTGTGTTACTATACTAATCATTATGGGTGAACTTGTGGAGGGGGTTAGGTTGGGTAACAAGATCAGGGTACAGTAGATGGTTGACTGAAAACCACAATAAATTTTGGTTGTTTTGCTGTATATTTTGGAGATTTGCATTGTAAGCCCTCTTATCATGCTTGATTCTGTGGTTATTTTTCTTTCTAAGACACTTAGAGGTTTGGGTGTAAGGATCAGTTTTTTTTTAACCAACATTTCCATGCTTTGTCTCCTTGCTTCATTAAGGCTTTAGTTTACTTATATAGCCATGGAGCTGAAATACTTTGGATTCATTTAGTCCTAACTGGGGCATTAAGTTTAGAACACTTAGGAAAGCCGTGTTAAACAATAACACTGTTTCATACAAGGGGAGGGTATGTAATGGCTTACGATTAAGTGACTTTAGGTTAGAGATGCCTTTGTGGAACATATTTAGGTCTCTTACTTAATTATAATGATGCTGTCTGTGTATGTTAGAGTGACCACAGATAATAAAGTTTTGGAGTATGGTAACTAAGGGTGTCAAGGAGGGAGCCACTTGATATATGTTTTTAGGGATGCTACTGAGGATCGAGTCAATAGTGGAATTATTCTTTGTGTTTTTTTTTATATCTGGTGGGTGTGGAGATGAGCTGGTTAGAACCAAACATGGTGATACTTGAGGTGTTCTTAGTTACTGTTTGCTAGTCAATGTTGACATCACCAAGTATAATAATTACTTGTTGGATCCTTGAAGAGGTCCAGCAAAAGAACTCTTCAGTAATGGGAATACTGTTACATGGTGCATGTATATACTAATTATACATATACTTTTATGGTTGTTAAGTTTAAGTGTAGACAAGAGGATTTTGGTATTAGTATGGGAGGCTAGAAGGATGAAGAGAAAGCACCAGTGCGTTTAGCTAAACAAGGGTTACTCTACTACTTTTTCTACTTTTTTATTTCTTCTGTCTAGTCTGAGACAATTATAGCTTAGTGGAGAATTTTTGCATGGTGGATTATCTAAGTATGGAAATCTGGTATCCTGTTCCATATATGCAGATGTTTATGTTACAGATGCAAAAGCCTGTGTCCAGAGTAGGACGTTAGCTGAGAAGGCATTAGTAGGGGTATTTGGGAAGCTCAGGGTGTGGTGTTGTGGGCCGGGGTTTGGAAGGATTCTGCCAAACTAATTTAATATATAATGAAACAGATAGTAGTAGAATAGGAATTTCTATTTAAAGTTTAAAATTTAGAGTGAATATTTGTGATGATGAATTTATGTCCAGGTCTATTCTCTTAAATTGGTGAATGAGGGTAGGCTTTTGGCTATGAGGAAGTGGCATGCAATTCTATGGGTAGCACGTTTGTGTGCTAGGGGATGGTCTGTGGCTGATATAATGAGTGTTATGTAGAGATGTAAAAAGGGCATACCTTTCAACTGTCCAGATTTTTACAGAATGTCCATACTTTTGCCTCATATTTTTTATCTTTTCCAAATAAAATTTGTGGTTTTCTGGCAAGTCACCGAGTAATGAAGTCACTAAATAATGACATAGATTTGAATCTTAGCTTTCACATCCTTCAGAAAAAGCATGCTAACACAAATCTTGTTATTCTAGAAACTTTCTAAGTTTGTAAGAGCAGTGTTGAAAATCTGTCCCTATTTTTGGGCCTTTGTACCCACATTAATTTAGTCTTTGTCCAGATTTCTTGCACTAAGAGGTTAACAGTTATGAAAGAGGGTCAGTAGGCAGAGGGGTATAAGAATGAACATGCAATAGTTGGGCATTGTGGCTTGGTGGGTACTAAAACATTTTGGGGTGAAACAGGTGCAGGAGGTAAGTGATTCTACTCAAGGAATATAGAAAGGAAAAAGTGTTGGGGAGAACAGATGAGATTGTAATGATAAAAGCAGCAGGTTTAGGATCTGACAGAATATGTTAGAAGAGCAGGGGATGAGAATCTAGGGAGAGGTTTAAATGATGTTGGGGAGAATGGGGGAATATAGTTTTCTATTATGCCTAAAAAAGGAATGTCAGAAGATTATACTTAGACAGGTCTTGATGCTAATAAGAAAGCTATAGCATTAAATATATCGGATCCTGCAAACCAGGTGTGCAAGCAGGTTTTTGAAGAGGCAGATGCACCAGAGGTCAAATTGCCAACATCCACTGGATAATGGAGAAAGCAAAGGAGTTTCAGATGAAAATTTACTTCTGCTTTATTTACCTCTCTAGTGCTTTTGACAGTGTGGACCACAGCAGACTTTGACAAGTTCTTAGAGGAATGGGATACCAGATAGCCTTATTTACCACCCGTAGAATCCATATACTGAACAGGAAATAACAGAATCAAATTTGGAGTAAGTGAACGGTCGAAGACGGTGAAGGAGTAGGCAAGGTTGTATATTGTCACTGTACTTACTCAGTTTATATGCTGAATATATCATGCAAAATGCTGCATTGAATGGTTAGATGAGTCAGATGCTGGAATAAAAAAATCAGTGGGAAAATATTAACAATCTCAGATACAGAGATGACACAATCTTAATAGGTAAAATTGAGTAAGGGTTATAGAGCATGTTGATGAAGGTTAAAGTAGAAAATATAAAATCTGGTTTGCTGCTTAACATAAAAAAATGAAAATATATCATCTAGCCCTATCAATTATTTGCAGATTGATTGGGAAGAAGCAGATGCAGTGACAGATTTTATTTTCTTGGGATCAAAGTTCTCTGCAGATGGTGTATGCACCCTTGAAATTAAGACACTTAGTTTTATGAAGGAAATCTATGGGAATCTTGATAAGATTTTAAAGAGCAGAGTTATGACATGGTCAACAAAGGCCCATATATGGATTTCCCATTAGTAACATATGGCCATGAGAGTTGGACTGTAAGCAACGCTATACCCCCTAAAATGGAAGCTTTTGAACTCTGATGTTGGAGAAAACTTTTAAGAATTTCATGGACTGCAAAAAGATCAAACTATCCAATACTTAAGAAAATCAAGCTATACTATTCATCGGAAGGCCCAATAGTAAAACTAAAGCTCAAAAACTTTGAGCACATAATGTAAACACAGAATTCACTAGAGATGGAGTCATGCTGGGAAAGATCAAAAGCAAAAGAAAAAAAGGGGGAAACAGAGGCTAAAGTAGACGGACAATATTATAGAAATAATAAATATGAATTTGCAAGAACTTAAAGAACAGACCGGCCTGGCATGCTAAGGCCCTTGAATCAAAAAGATTTGGATTTGACTAAACGACTAAACAACAGCAACAACAATGCTATCATGGATAAATCTTGTTTTCTATAAGCATTAGTAGTTAAACAATTATGATAAACATAATCATAAAAAAGATGCAACAAGTCTTGTCCAGTCAGTCATAAAATATAGAAACTGAGCAAAACAGCAGATTTGGTCAATTGCTACTGGAAGAAAGTATAGTTGTATAAGCAAACTTACCATAACAGTAAATGTTCAGATGATCACTGTTACAGTAGCCTTAGCTGTATGGATTATAGCCTGCCAAGGATATAACAGCTGGTCAGCTTCTATAGCTTCAAGGTACCTGCCACTCCCTTAAACCATCAGTCAGCTCAAGCTGATCTGACTGAAAAGACAGGTTTGGGCACCAAACTCTTTACAGCTTTTATGCTAACAGAGAGAGGCTAAATCTTGAAAAGATAATGCTAGGAGAAACAAAAAATAAGTATTCAAACCCTGCATAAACAACACACCGAAAAACAAGAGGGATGGAGACAGAGGACCCAGCTACTGCAGCAGTGATTGTTCGAACATTTACTATTATGGAAAATTTACTTACAGAACTATATTATGTTCATCATAATGATCACTTCTGCAGTAGCCTTAGCAATATGGGTAGATACTGTGGTGGTGGTGCTGCGGTAGCATTGTCGCCTCACAGTAAGATGTCCTGTTCAATTCTCAGCTAAAGCATCTTCTGTGTGGAGACATGCGTGAATGGGCGTACCTTCATTGAAGGTTGTGCGTCAGGGCTGGCAATTCGGTACGTAAAAATCTACTGCCAATTATTAGCGGACCGGAGTTCCGCTGTGGTGACCCCTAACCGGGAAAAGCCGAAAGATACAACAACTGTAGCTAACTACATTTGGGAGGTGAAGGGAAAGGGTCCAGAAGCCACTGCAGAATGGTCTTAACAATGCCTGATATAGACTTAGAGAAGGAACCAGGCTTATGTACAGAGGACCAAGTTTCTACTTTTGGGAATACGTCTAGAATCCAGCCCTCTCCAAAAAGCCACAGATAAAGCCAAGGCCCTAGTAGAGTGGACATTGACCCCGCCTGGAATAGTTTTGTTGTGGTGAGTACAGCAAAAGGTAATAGCCTGATACAACCAGTTGGAAATAGTCCTGTTTTGACACAGGTTGTCCCGTTTTACCTTCACAAGAAATTAACAATTGATCCAAAGATCTGAAAGTTTTAGCTCTGTCAAAATGGTACCTGAGTGGTCTGTGGACATCCAAGGTATGGACTATCCTTTTTTCTTCATTTTTAGGTGCAGGGAAGAAAGTGTGGAGATGTATGGTTTGTCTTAAGGTAAGCTCAGATACCACTTCAGGCATAAAAGATGGATTAGCTCACAAAAAAATCCTGTCTCTGTGGAAAATGAGATAGGGCTGACTCACCGTAAAATGCTTGCAACTCAGATACTGTTCTTGCAAAGGTCAGAGTATTAAGTAAAACAGTTATTCATCTTAAGAACCTCAGATCAGTTAGATTAGTTGGTTCAACTGGTGCAAGTGTTAGCTTCTCTAACATAAATTTAAGATCCAAAGGAGGGGGCCACCATTTTCTTGGAGGTACCTTATGCAAAACCACTTTCAAAAACATTCTGACATGCAAATGCATTGAAAGAGGAGGATCCATAGGCAGACATGCTGAAATGGCCAATAAATGAACTTTAATGGAGATGTAAGAAAGGCCATTAGTAACTCACACAAATATTGCAAAACCAGAGGACAACTAACCCTGAATGGGTGCTGGTTATGTTGTTGGCACCTACTAGGAAACCTTTTTCATTTGCTAACGTATGATGTTTTAGTAGCAAACTTTCTTGTCTCTATTGGTACCTGCTGCATGTCCTTAATAACTAGTGCCTAAAGGGAATTAAGACCCTATTATCCAGGCAGTCAGTTGAAGTTGATTGGGGTCGGGGTATAGATCCATTCTGTGAGGAAGCTTGTGGTAATTGCCCCTGGTCATTTCCAAAACAAGGGAGAACCACTGTTGCCTGGGTCAGAAGGGAGTCTCCAAAATGATCTTGGGCGACTCCTTCTGGATCTTCAGTAATATGCCAGATATCAGTGGAAAGGGTGGAAATGCATACAAGAACATTCCTATCCAAGGAAAGAAAAAGGCATTTGTCTTCCAGGCCTTCTTGCATGAAGGCCTGGAGCAGAAGCTTGCCAGCAGATTCCTCAGATGAAGCAAATAGGTTTACTTGAGGTACTCTTCTTAGACAGATCAATTCTTGGAAGACCTCCTGATCTAGTTTCCATTCATGAGAGTGTGCACTTGTCCTGCTCAGCTTGTCTTCCACACACTTTTGCTCTGACAGAATGCAAGATGCCTATATGTGAGACTGTGCTGTGAAGCTATACCCAAAGCTGACATGGCTAGTCTGCAAATGGGTATGCCCTGGTTCCCCCTTGTTTATTAATGTACCACATGATGGTGGTATTGTCTGTAATAACTTGAAGAGTTCCCTGGGACCAAAGATCATTCAGAGAAATGAGTGCCTTGATCAGGACAGATAGCTCTTTTATATTTATGTGCTTGAATCTGTTCTTGGTGTCTCAAACATGTTGCACTTTTATCCCTCCTGAAACTCCAACCCCAGCAAAATCCTTGGAATTTGTGGTGACTTACTACTTTGGAGCAAGGAAGGATAAGGAGAGACCTGGATTTAGGGATATTTGGTATCTCCATCAAGTGATTTCTCTTCTGACAAACCCCAGCATTGGGATTTGAAAAGACAAAAGATGTTGGTGCTGGCACCAAAGAAATTCAGATACAACTGTATCTTTCTCATGTGGTGCCTTAATAGGGATTTCCAACCGTTAAAAAACAAAATTTATTGAGTACACTAGTAGCAATGGCAAAACGCTTAATGAATCACCACAATTTTCATCTATTCCATACAGACTTCAGACAAATGTTAAAATTACTAACATCCCTATATATACTACCCTAAACATTTAAATTATCCAACATGATGAGGTATGTTTATATATTAATGAGTTCCATATATTCAGATGCTATTGGATAATTTAAATGTTTAGGGTAGTATATATAGGGATGTTAGTAATTTTAACGTTTGTCTGATGAAGTTTGTATGGAATAGATGAAAAACGCAGTGATTCGTTAAGCGTTTTGCCATTGCTACTGCCGTACTCAATAAATTTTGTTTTTTAACGGTTGGAAGTCCGGTGATTTGTTTTACCTCCTGCAGTGTGTTTTTTGTTGTTACAAGTATATTTTTGCACTAGAATCTCCTTATATCTGGTCTTAATAGGGATGTCACAATAATCATAGATGCCATAAGTGCCAAAATCCTGAGGAATTCCCTTGAAGTGACCAAATTCAGAATGGAAAACCTTAGAAAAACATCTATATATAGATCTATTTTTCCTGTGGAAGAAAATCTCTTTTAACTGAGGTGTCTAGCTAACACCCCAGGAAAATAGTTCTATGTGAAGGAGTCAAAAAAGATTTCTGAATGTTCTACTGGAATCCCAGCTTGTGTAAGAGTTCTCCCATCCAAGTGAGAAATTCCTTGTACTTTGAAAAAACTCTTCAAAGATAAACAAATTGTCTAAATATGAAAAAATGTAGACATCTTGTAGCCTGCTGTAAGCTATACCTCGAACTAGACTCTTTGTTAATGCTCTTTGTCCAGTAAATACTTCAAAGGTTAAAGAAGAGAGCTGATAATGTGATGCAGACAGACAAAACCTTAAGAAACACCTGAAGTTTGAATGAATAAGGATGCAAGCATCTTTTAAATCTAGTGTTACAAGGAATCTTGAATGAGAAAATACAGGTAACAGACATTATTTTTAGCTTGGGCACTATCACAAACAGGCTTAGGAAAGAAAGTTCCAGAACTGTCTACATATATTTTCTTTGTCATCAAAAACATCCTTGAATAAAAATCTTCCCCAACTTGCCTTTTAGGGGCAGCAGGCTGGCTATCAGGAAGATTGCAAGCAATGACACACAGTTCCTCCAGAGCTGACAGAACTGGGGAATGGGTGAAGGTTCTGCAAATTCCTTCTGTAACAGTTCATATTATTTTCTGAGGGTTTGCGGAATATCAATATTCTCCCACTGAAAACACTGGCACATTCTGGAAATAGTCCCAGAAAATGAGACCCCCCCACACACAGGGAGAATCAGAATCTGAATCTGAATTAGAAAACTGAGGAGAAAACCGTGTATCTGTCCTTTCGTCTTCCTGTCCAGATTCAGAATCTTGACTGTCTTCAGGAAAAGAGATGTTCCTCTTTATTTTGCTAGATACCACCTTATAAAAGGGGACAATAAGCTGAATTAAACCCTGAGGTAGACACAGTAAACTACTGCTGTCTAAGGAAACCAGTAGATTTATCCTTAGTTTTTGTTTCTTTTTGACAGGAACAATGGGGCCAGCAGAGTTATTAATGGTAGCAGTAGCTTCTCTGGGAATGGGCACAACATTCTGCCTAAACAGAGAACCCTTCCCTGTTCACTTTCCCTGAAACAGCAAGACTGGCTGTCCTTTGCCCACTGTGGGAATGCCAAGAGCTATAAAGGACATGGCTAACCCCTGGTCCAAAGTGACTGTAGGAGCTACACCAGAAGTATCAGAGGTAGAAGATGAGTGGTCTGAAGAACAGCTAGGGCAACAGCAGAGTCACACATCTATAGCTGAAACAAATTGCTAGGCTGCTGTAGTGTGGCTGGAAGAAGGACTGACTGTGGGACTGGTAATTTGTTCATGGTCAAGGTGAATATGGTGTCTCTTTCCTGGGAAAAACAAGCAGCAAAAGCCAGTAAAAATTTAAAGTTTTTAAAAATCACTTTCTTCACAGAAAATTACAGTAAAAAGCCATTTAAAACACTTTGCCAGCCCCAAAAATAAAATAAACACAGTTTCTCCACAGAAAAAATGCTTTTCAATTAATTTAAACAACTTTTAAACTGATAGGAAAAAGGGAATTCCTGTTTAAAAGTACAACTATGTTTGGTGACACTCAGTTAAAACACAAACTGTTAGCTTAAATATAACTTTGCTAAATAAAAAAGTAAAATAAAACAACAATGTGTTAATGTAAAAGATTTTCCACAAAGAGAACTTATTTGCTCAGCAAAGGAAAGGCAGAAGCTGACCGTTGATCCTCTAAAGTGTGCAGAAGCGCAATGTCTTCAACAGCAGGAAAGTTCTGAAGAGCTTGGCACCCAAATCTGTCCTTTTAGTCAGCTCAGCTCGAAGCTCTGGAATTTGGCAGGCTGTTATATCCTACACAGGGCATAACTCATATAGATAAGGCTACTGCAACAGTGATCTATATGATGAACATCAATGTCAGATGAAAACAAATTAACTATGCTTCCATGTAAATTAAAATACTCTGCGGGATTCATTAACAGTCATGTAGGCTTTAAACGAAGCCTACACGATGTTCACATGTTAGCATGATGAGCAGCAGTGCTAACGATGTTCACGTTAGCATGATGAGCAGCAGTGCTAATCACATATGCATGATGCTCACTGCGCTTCCATGAATACAAGCATGTTTTTGTAGCCAGCAGCAGAGTTGGTGGCCATGAAAACGTGTTGAGTAGCATGAGCACACACACACACACACACACACACACACACACACACACACACACACACACACACACTATACAAACAGGCTTACTTGTGGGCCATAATTTTACTCTTAAAATGTATGGTGGAAGCCTGTACCACTCTCCATGGACCCCTTAGAACTGAGGGGATGTTATTCATGCAGAATAGTTAAGGACACAAATGCTTACATTCACTCAAAGCTGGCTTTAAACAGTAGACTAAGTGTTCAGAAACTCACCGCAATAATAGGTTCAATGAATGTGCCATGGTGCAAGTGCATCTTCAGCAGTGATGTTTGCAATTAGATTATGTTAATGAATCAAGGAATATATGTCCCTGTAATTACTGTGAAATAATCTTGCTGTATGTCAGACAACACTGCATGATGATTGGTATATCCAAACACACCAGTTGCAAACTGCTGTTGTCATTGTGATGGCACAACAAGAAATATATACAATGTGGATATAATTACTTATTGGAACACATGACTTCCCAATGCGACAACTACATTACATTATCACGTCCTCAGTAGTGAGGAGTTGTCTTATTACAACTAGTATGGAATGAAATTCTAATCAAATGACAGTATCAGCCTTCAATCAGAATTTATAAATGGAAACTAGAATAACCTCTTGTAGGAGGAAACAACAGCTAGACATTATCATGGTGCATGCATGTACAGTGACTGTAATCATAGATGTCAGCATTTGAATAATATCCCTATCATCACGCACTACAGAAGGTTTGCTGAAACACAAGCTCCACTTGAGAATTATTTTACAGCCATGACACAACAAATTTCAATGGTTGACATTACCATTCTGTATTATATATGTTTCCTCTAAAAAGTGGTCGCAGAGCACAAGCACACTATATAGCTATGTATCATACATGTTTCTGCAGCCTGTTCTGCACAGTAAGAGGAAGAAACACACAGTCACAGAAGGCAATCAGTCCTCTATTTGAACTACCTATTTAAAAACTAACTAACTAACTAAGTAACTACCTATCTACTCACTCAATCTGCAAGTAAGTGTATTATATGCATGCACCACAGAAAAAGTCTGTCTTCATGTGAGCCAGATTGCATGTTTGAAGGGATAACATCAGCTGTGGCTTGCAAAGGACATGTGTGTGCAAAACTTGGTTCTCCAAACATGTAGGATTCTAAATGTTGCCAATAGAAATGTGTGTAAGACACTCCTGCATCCGTCTTCATTCACACACATACACCATCATGAGGTTCTCACTGCTGTATTTGAACTCCCTATGGATCTACTCATGCAATCTACATGAAAGTGCATGGTATGTATGTGCCACAGGTGAGGTCAAACTTTGAGAGTCTGAGAGTGCTTTTTGGAAAAGATTACCTCATCAATGTGTCACATACAGTATGTGTTGTTGGACAGAGGGAAAAGGAGATGTGGGATTCATGCGGCTATGTAAATGTTTCTCAGGACTGGCAAATGAACACAGCTGTTGAATGAGTCCTTTGGTGATGTTATGGTCCCACCATCATATACAAGTTGACTGTTGTGAGATTAACCCCCCCCCTACCTACCTGGTCACAAAATCTAGAGGACTGAGTAGTTAATGCAAATGCCACTGCAGTGTGAGTGTGACTTTATACAGGATGACATCATCATTGTGCTGCACAGAAGATGATGAGTGGAGAAGGATGTGACAGTGAAATGGACTCGGCTTCCAGTGTAAAATTTTCTCCAGACTGCTAGTTGAGTAAGGCCAGCAGTACCTGTGGTCATGCTTACCTGATTCTACACCCAACCCCTTACATGCACACACACAAGCTGACTGCTGTGAGAATAGAACCCCCTATATATATAGTTACACAATCTGTAGGACACAGTACTTAAGGCAAGTGCCACTGCAGAACTCTGACTTTTGTAGAGTGAGAGTGCAGTGTGCATAGGATTAGTTTCTCCTTGTGTGTCAGAGAAGATATATTGTTGCTGAAGTTTTTGACCAAAGCCATGTTTGTTGATATGAAGGAGTAAGTGCAATCTGGTCAATTCTAAATATAAACTGCTGACCAAGGTCACCTATGCTGTCATTAATGTATATTGCACAACTTAGATTGACATGTACCTGTTTTACATGATGTTATGTAGATGACACACACTTGTGAAATACAGGATGGACAACGAAACATTCATGGCTCATCAGGTTAAGATGGTTTGTAAACATTAATGACTGCTACTGTTATTAGTAATGTGATCTGCTCATGCTTGCGCAATGTGCAGTGTCAATAAAACAAAAAACAGTCTTAATATTACAATGCAGTAGGGCTTCTTCATGATGAAGTATGTATGCCAAGGCACCTTATGTTTGCACAGCATTTGGAAGTGTAAGTGATGCAGTGCAGACATAAGTGTTTAGAATGATGTGTTCAGTCAACCACACAGTTTACTGCTGTTCTGCCGAGTATAAACCTTCATTTCCATGTAATGAAGAAAGAACATCCAGTTACAATACTTCTGTTTGTTCTAAATCTCTTCCTAAAGTGCAGTGCTGAGAAGCTTACTGGTGCAGATGTTGGCAAAGTATTATCACATGCATGATTCTAATATGAGTTGTTGAACTTGTAATGTGAAGTAGCAGTGTTCCATGGTGCTCTCTGCCAACCTGTGAGCAAATAAGGAACATAAAGAAACTGGTCTGATTGAGATTAAATATAGAATAGATCTGTTTTATGTTTACTGTTTTTTATGTCATGATTTCAATATTTCTCATGGCAGTACTTGCTCAGGTTCTTGCAAGTATATACTTTGCATGTTGTACTCCCTTTGAAATGTTAGGGCCAAAGCTTTCTTGAAAAATGAGTTGCTATTATTGCCTTCCCCTTTTGCATAACATTAGTCGTCAAGCAAAATGGTGAGGGGAAAACAGTGAAAATTTTAATTTCGGGAGCCTTCATTTGCAGAAGCAAGCTTAGCAGTATGGACTGGCCATTAGCACTCTAGATACCACTGAGTGGAGAAATTCCATCTTCTACTTAACTTCCTATGTGGCACAAGGTGTAAGTGCAGTGAAGTTAATGAAGAAGCACAGGTGAAGAAGGGTTTGAGTCCACTGTGCAGATAATTTTACAAAGGGTGTCAGGATGTGATTCTTATTCATAGATTCATAGATTATTACTAGGCTAATGCCCTGGGTGGGGCTTTTTAAGCCTAGCCAAGTTTTCCCGAAAGAATAATGATGTTCTGTACCTGAGCTGGACATTGAGAACCAGGGATAAGGCACATGGGTGCCAGGCCTGGTGTATATTTCCTATTCCCACTCCACTGGTTTAGGTTGTGCTTAATCTAGGTAACAGACAAACTCAGCTTCACATGGATGGGAAGCTTGTTCCATAGGAGGGGCAGTTTGTGGGACACATATCTGTCTCTCCAGCATGTTCTTTTTGAGTTACAGACAAAATTCAGGTCCCTAGACCTTGTATTTCTGGTACCATTTGACTTTTAAATATGTAGGAGATTCCTAAGTGCTGGGTTTGTGGATGCCTTGCATGCCAGGCATAGATCACCCCTCATCAATCTATATGAGAGTGAGTAGAGGAGAAGGGCTTTAAGGTGTACAAGGTAGGTTTGTTACACCTTGTATTTTTTTTGTTAAGAACTTCTGAGGTCACTCTAGTTGCTGCTTATGCCTGGTCAGGTACATAACAAAGGGAACATTGTACTCTATGATTGGTCTGATAAGGGCAGAGTACACTGGGATAATGAACTCCCTGGACCTAGATGCCTACTTATAAGTTGCACAACATAAAAGGATTTCCTCACCACTGTGGCCACTTGATGATCAAAGGTAAGGCTACTGTCTAAGTTTATAGTTTATATCAGAAATGTAAAAGTACTTAGAAAAAAATTATCTTAATATGGTGATAACCCAAATGTATGTTACTAATGCTACATAAATAAACTCTTATGATTACTACTGTATATATCAGCCATGCTTTAGGGCAAAACACATGTTAATTGTGTGTGTGTGTGTGTGTGTGTGTGTGTGTGTGTGTGTGTGTGTGTGTGTGTGTGTGTGTGTGTGTGTGTGTGTGTGTGTGTGTACAATTTTATACACATGGCAATGATGTTATGTAATCTGAAATATTCATTATGACTTGGAATATATCATATCATACAAGATGAAAAATGTATTTAACAGCCTACTATAAATGCTACACCATAATGTGAGGAGACAAAAGAGGTGTTGATAGAGACAGATGGGAGAGACACACAAGAGTTTGTGTTATGTGACATTTCTTAACATGTGATTTATTATTAGGTAACTGTGTCCTGCTGTGTATCATGATGTGATCAATAAATGGATGGAGGAGATGGAGGAGTGACAATAAGCAATACATTGTCAGACACTTGATGAAGGTGTTGCTGGAAATTGGAAACTAGATGAGGACATGAGCAGGGTGGTGTGCTAATAACAGATGTAGCATACTCTTAGAACATTATTATTAATGCTCACAAAAGATACATTATTGCAGGTCATCTGTCAGGATTTAAACCTGTTGCAGTATATAGAAAAACTTTTCAGACAGGTTGACTATGTCAGTACAACACATAGGCCATAATTCTATAACGTTATACCACACATTGTAAGACACACTGTCAACAGGTTGAATTAAGACTTTGGTTAGGCAGCAGCCTTCACCATACCTATATCACTTGTAACCTCCCTTAGACATTACATGATATTCAGCAGCCTGATAGATATGTAAGACTAACTACACCACAGTTTCTTACTTTTACTTTATGTTATTGTAGTTCCGTGGACATAAGTGGATTTGCACAAAGATAAATGTCCCACGTGTGATCTGAGTAAAAAAAAAAATCACAAGTTTTTGCCATAACACTTTGAACTGCCATTTAACGTCAGGTAGTACTCTTGTTCGCTATTTAGTATCAGGTAGTAGTCTTGCTTAGTGCCAGACCTCATACAAAAGCTGACGAATGCAACTAATAAAACAGAAGGGGGGGGGTACACAAACACAAAGGCAACAGCTACACATGACAGAAAAATAGTCACTGAGAATCTCACCTACTTCTGGATTAGAAACATGTACAAGATTCCAAAATAAATGTTTAGATCTGATTATTACCTCAACATGCTAACAAGGAAATCTTACTTCACTTCTCTAAAAATCACACAATTGAAGGGACGCTGATAACCTATTGAAGCATGGGAATATGTAGGTTTTAGCCTTCATCCAAGTAATGACAATATGAAAACACCATAGGATGAAATTTACATCCATCGGCCTAAGAAATAGTAGTAAAAATGGTTCAGATAGAAGGAATGAAGAGAAAGAGAGAGACAGAGAGAGAGAGGGATGGACAGTGGCATACCAAGTGCTGGTTTTATGTAACATTTTTGGACATCTTCATGATGGATTCTCATTCTTAATCTGCCATGTTCTGTACCATGAAGTGATTGCTATGGGGATAAAGAAGAGTTAGGAGAGGAAGAAAATGCTAAAGACATAACCATAACAAGCTTGGTTTATTAAGTCTTCCTGTTAGGGGATGGATGTCTTTTCAAATGCTTGATTACCTCAGTAATCTAAATATGTTTATGAGACACCATAAATGGAGATACAGTTACATAGTCTGTAATTAAAAATATTATACAAGTATAACATGACGAAAATAAATCATATGATATGGTAAAACATCAATCTTCAGACAAGCGATTTACATCAACACTCCAAACTGGAACTTGTTAAATCCAGCAGCCTAAGAACTGCAAGAGTTACAATTGCAGAGTAGTAGATGTACTCTGCCTTTATTCCATATTCCTATGACGCAGCATATTTAAGCATCTTTATGTCAGGATAACCGGACTAGTGTAGCAAATGGCAAATAATAACCGATTTTTGCCATAGGACTTGAATAGCCATTCACTGTCACTCAGCATTGGTACACAATGACAACCTCTGCACAAATGATGAGGACAAAAAGTGAAGGCTTTTTTCATGGCCACTTCTGGCCATATGTGTTGCGTGTGATTCTATTTTTTGACCAGATTAAACATATGAAAAATGGGTTTATAGGAAAGTGTTGAAAATGGAAAGCAAGCAGATGGCAGGACTCAGGGGAAAGAATATAGGGATTTATAGGAGTGTAGTAGGAGAGAACCATAGCTATCCACTTCTTCACAACATGAATGTAGAAATGTAGACAGAAATTTCAGAATTTGGACTGTCACTACACCAAGGAAGAATAATGTTGTGGAGCCAATTGGACCAATCAATGGTGTCATGAAGATAACATATGTGAAGTAGAGAGCTATGTATGGGGTGTAATACATTTGTGGAACAGGTGCCTATTTTTTTTTTTTTTTTCAAAGAGTGAGAGGTACATTGGGTGAAGGGGGTTAGGAATGCGAGTGTCACGTAGGTAGGGTAGGTGAGGAAGCAGGTGCAGACATACGGGACATATAAGACAGGGATGGTGATGGACACAAAAGGTTGGGGGACATAATGCATGGGGTTGGGCAGGTGACACCTGAGACACACTCATTTAACTGCTTCAGTGTTCAGTGTGACATTGTTTTGGCAATACGATGCAGGACTTTCTCTGCATGGTTGACTCAGGCAGTGAGGCCCCTCTGCATTATACTGTTCACCAGCCTTGTCAACTCTTGCTTGGTGACAAAATCACCACCTCCACTGCTGACAGTCCTGGAGGGTACCACTGCACCAGCACCCAGGGCAGAGCTACCTGTTACAGGTGGAGCAGGTAGGGCAGTGTTTGTGGAGGCAGTACTGACAGTTTTGGACCCCGAGGTGCTGGATATCTGTGCTGTAACCTGTAGAGGGATGGCAGGCTGATCCACAGTGGTCAGTCTACATCTCTGTGCTGAAGGTCATGTTGTTGTAAGCAGAAATGTATGACAACTGAACAACTGTAAGCTAAAAACAATAATTAAAAAAAAAAAAGATAATACAGATAATTAGATCCCCAGCATGTCACACTAATTTATAATTTAAATACATACATGTTTCTGATTATCAAGTATGTACACGTTTTCCACATCCAAATATGTTGAGAAGGTTGTATCTGTATTGACATTAACTGCAATGCTGTAATATCAGAAATGGAAGTATTCATTTGACTATTTCTATATAGCCAAATGATTTATAAGGTATTTCTGTGATTTTATATGACTGGAATTAATGGCAGTCATCATTACATTTAACATTGTAGAAGTAACATAAATCTTGGACTAATATCTGGGTTCTACTTCTGGGTATTGAACCCACTTACAAAAATACCACTGTAATCCTTGTCTAATGCAAACAACCAGAGCTATATGAGAAGGTATGCGTTCAAGCCTGCTGGAACAGTTAAGGTAAGCCTGGTCAAGAAATTACTTAATTATGTAATCTGAATAAGTATTATGATAACAGTCAGTACTGATGCATACATACCCCATGCTTCTCTGAGGAGATTTATCCTGACCAACTGTGCTTCCCTTTTTTTGTCTAATCAATGCTATATCATTGACTGGTGATGGGTCACTATATTTACAGAAGTGTGAGGTGTCAGCAGTTTTAAACTCATCTTCACATAGGTCCTGCTTGCTCCATTTCATGTCACTGTAGTGGTAATGACATTGCTTCCCAAAGCATGGGATGCCAGTTCCACTGGAGACAGCCTTGGCTAAACTGATCCAAGCCTCAGCCTTATATTGAGAATCAGTTTACTCCCCCTGCAGCAGCCTACGGCTGCAGTGTTCACAAGGAGTGCCAGAAATATCCTGGACTCCTCAACACCTCACCACTGTGCTCTAAATTTAGCACCATCATCCCTTCACCAGCCATGTCTGCAGAAGTCAAGCAATTCTGAATTTAAGAAGTTTCAGGTTATTGAAACGAAAGCACTAAATCAGTGTCTTGTGTTTTGGCAATAAACGTTTTTTATACACCCGGATTATTATTTATCGGAGAGGACCGACCTTTTTTGACCTAATGGCTGCTACTGCTGTTTTGGCTCCTGGTTCATAGTTGTGTGTACTACAGCTTATTCACTTCATTTTTTGTTTCAGTTCTGAACTTACACCAAATTCAGTTCTCGTGTTTAACAGTCAGTGAGCAAAGACGCAGAATCATGCCAGCTGCATTTGCAAGATGGAAAGAAAAGAGATACATTGTCTGGCAAAGATGCTGGATGCCAGGAAAAAGCAATGAAGATGTGAAATAAGATAGTGATATTTGGCATGTGTGATGATCAGCCTAGTGAAAATTGTTCCAATGATCAACGGTGAAAGGCTTAATGACTTGGGCTGTTAAGCCTTGGTCTTCAGAAGGCTAAATAGGATGAGTTTGCATATATTTTTGGGGGGCTTACACAGTGCAAAAATTTAGTTTTACCAGTTGGAAGTTAAACTTATTGGATAATGTTTGTTTGTCTTTCGTTTTTTTCCCGGTAAAGGGTTGCCACAGCGGAACTCCGGTCAGCTAATGATTGGCAGTAGATTTTTACAAAATGCCAGCTTGATGCCCAACCTTCAATGAAGGCACGCCCATTTATGCACGCATGTCTTTCGAACACTACCCAACCACGGGGAGGACATGCAGACTCCACACAGAAGGCACTCCCAAGCCAAGCCGAGAATCGAACAGGAGAACCTCTTGCTGTGAGGTAACAACGCTACCGCTGTACCACCGCGGAATAAACTTATTGGATAATGAATGCATAAATTTTAAAACAGGTGATTATTTTGTCAGTTCCACAGGGACATTCCCATTTAAGCATGGTAATTACAGATAAACAGATTTCAGTATGAATGGAGATATATTTCAGACAGGCCTGTATGAGTGTGACTTTCAGAAGTCCTGGAACTGCATGTAAAAGGCAATATTTCAGTGCATCTTAAATAAAAGTATCCTCATTATCATGTTTAAAGAATGTCACAAACAATCATCTGGGGTTTATATGTAAATCATTAGTAACATATACTAGGTAGAAAAGAGTAGGAATGCAAGCATTATTGATAAATTTCTTGTAATCAACATAGTTACACTAGTTTATTTTTATTTAATTTAACTTTCCAATCAAAATTGTATGAGAAATGGCATTTTGTCAACATGCCTGTTAGCTGGATTCAAACATTGGATCACCTGTCCTTTGTATCTAAAGTCACTGCACTTACTCCTTGTGTCACAGACACAGTTCAGAAGGAGTAGGAATTTCTCAACCAAAGTGCTGATTAGAATACATCGCTGCTAACCCTGTTTGAACTACAGAAGGCTGCTCAAATTAAATGTGTCACTTTTTTATTTAGGCAAGTAAGCTTTTTGCACACCTTTCAGCAGCAAGCAAGTACAAATGTCCAGAAGCAGAAAAATATTACATCTGAAGTTGGTATGCAAATAACAATTAAATCTGACAAATATTTTCAGCATTGTGTTTACACAGCACAACTTGTGTTATATCGCATGACTTGTTCAGCTAATGGCAATTATTCATAAAGGAGACAAACACTGACATTGACATCAGGTCATTTCTGACACAGCACACACCAGGCATAGTGACATATTTCGAAAGAGGACTGTCTTACTGCAAAAAATGATAGGCTTGATGTATACATAGCATCATATACGTATTATGTATTTTACACATCCTCCTATCAAGTATCTGCTATCGCACTGTATAAAATACTTGTGACATCATGCATATCAAATGTGGTTATTGTCAAGAATTACACTTAATGTTATTAAAGAAAAGATTTGTTACAACAGCTCACAAGGAGAATAGCTGACATATTCAGCATTTCTGACATACAGTTATAGTGTGTAATTCAGATTGCAAAAGATTTGTCAATGCTTGCAGTTGTCACCATGAATTAAAGTATCCATAGTAGGGAATTAGAACTTCAGACCAACTCTGTTATTCCTCTAGAGTCAATGCACTTACAGTTTGTGCCACAGAGAGAGGTAGATGTTAGTAGTAATTAATTCAACCAATAAAATGTAGCATGCTTAAAGCCACTCAATGGCACCAGGACTGTTTGTGCTACTGAAGGCTACTGAAATTAAAATTGTCCCATTTTCCCCTTCAGCGGTGAACCATGCTTGCACTTTGCTGAGTGCTAAATGAAAGGGAAAGGAAAAAAAATTGATAAACTAAAAAAACATGACTTGTAGTTCCATTCATGAATAGTTACACAATTAGAAGGAAGCATGCATCATTTTCACATCTACTTCACATATTGCATGGATCATCTACGCTACATATCATCAGCAAGTCATGTAGTATCAATGGCTCACAAAAGGGACATACAGACAATGGCAGTGGGATATGCTTGGCACAGTACAGAAAATTAGTCAGGACACAAATTGTTTCAATAAAAATTACTTCTTACTGTTATAATAAATTATTCTGAGAATTTGTACATATGTTTGACAGTCCTGACCATATTACTCATGTAAATCATTTACTTTTATAATATATTACAACTTGTTATATGATACAATATCACTAGCTACTCATTATTAATAATGACAACAGGTGACTATACAACTACAAGATTTTTGCAATATCAACTAGCATGAACTACAAGGAAGATATGCAGTATTTATCACATACTTTAGCATATGCATTTCATATACATTTTATTATTCTATAGTTATTCTATATCCAGTCATATATATATATATATATATATATATATATATATATATATATATATATACACACACACACACACACATACATATATTTCTTTCCACACTGCTTTACACTCCCCCTCTCCTCTCATTTCCCACCCCCTACAGCATTCCTATAAGCTTACCTTACCCCACAAATATATCAACTTATAGTCTACAATCTATCAACAAGTTTTCTCCCCTTTCTCTTAGAATTACTTAACTCAAATCAACTCAAAATCTCCTAGTGACATACTATTCCTTTCTGTTTCTATTCTCCTAACTTCAACTACTACCCACTAAATCTTTAAAGTGTTAGTTATTACTTGTATCTTTAAAATCTTTGTAACATTGGTTTAAATGTAAAATTGTCTGTTCATTTTTTACTATCAAATGTTTTCCTACACAAATCTATGATGTGAAGCCTTGAATATTATTATGTAGTCTATGGCAAAATATTTACTGTTTTTGGCACGGATTTACTAGTATATTAACTTTGTTGATATATTTACTACTATTTGTCTTTACTGTTTTGGAGCTTTTCTCCCCCGAATTCAGCTGAAAATGGGTTTCTGACCCAGTCAGACTTTCCCAGTCACCAAATGTCAATAAATAAATACATACATCTGCCAGTTGGATTCAAACCCTGCATCATCTGTCCTGTTTCTTTAAACTCATTACATTTATACCTTGTGCTACAGAGTTGCATAGGTGATGTGTAGGATTTCTTCACTTACTGCTCTTTGGTGTGCTTATCAAAGCACAACTCTGCTACTCTAAAATGTGCTAATGATGGCATTCCAAATTAAATTTCTCAGTGTGTACCTTGGGCAGTGGACTCTTGTTCACTGCCACGTAGCTCTACCAGTGTGCTTTGCCAAAATGCATGCAATTGATGAACCTAGTAAAAAAATTAAATAGTAGCAAACATCATGGAGTAACAATGAAGATGCAGGATTGGTAGGTTTCTTTTCTTTATTTGTCTTACAACCTGATACTTATACTCAGGAAACATGCATTACCTCACCCAGACAGCACACTATCTGGATTTGAACTGCCAGTTTAGTACAATAACACCACACACTCGTGTTTCCTTCCCTCTTTGTCACCAACACAGGCCTAGAGTAGAAATCAAAAAATATACATGCCATAGCAGACCATCAAATTACAGGTCTGCAAGAAGAAAGGTCAGAAAATTTTCCTTTCTCATTTCTTGAACATGTCTGGATGAATTTAATATTGTCAACATATTTAGGCTAGTAATAGCCCATAGAATATTAATGTAAGGTTGGCAGCACTACAGTTCTTTTTTCTCTTTATTTTCTGAGCATCTTCCCCTTCTGTCAGCTTAGCTAACACAAATGCAGTCTCATGTGCATTTGTTTTAATCTTTGTTTCAGTGGGTAATATAGCTGATTAGCATTGCAGAACAAGTTTTAATTAGAGAATGTAGAGTGTGCTATTGTTAAAAGGATTCAGAAATATGAGGGATATTGCGAAGCGAGCTTAAACAGTCTCAGAAATGAACCTGTCACAAAATGCAAGCGATCCACAAATGTTAAGACTCCACAGATTTATTGTTCCAGAAACAATATTTTGGACCCCATAGTATTAATGGGATAACTAAAGAGAATAACTTTGATAGATATGTCAAATTTACTACACCCTTCTGTTCGGATTATCTTGAAATAAGGGGGATTATCACAAAACATTGGGATATCCTGCAGGTTGATAGTGACCTGAAAGAGATAGTGGGTGATAGGCCACATTTTTTATTCAGGAATAAGAAGAACTTGAAAAGAATATTATGTTCCACTAAATCTGAAATTGGAGCTAGGGGATATGGACATACCAAGCCTTGTGGCCATTGTAATTTCTGCTCCTTCATAGACACTAATACAACTTTTTTTCACCCTGATTTAAAAAGTATATTTAGAACCAATGCAGATGCTGATTGTATGAGCATCAATGTGGTGTATTTAGCAGTATGCCAGGTATGCCTGTCTTTTTATGTGGGTAAGACGAATCGTACCTTCAGAGACAGGATACGTGAGCATTTATATCACATCAGGAAAAGATCGAGCCACAATGCATTGGCCAAGCACATAACATTATTTGGGAAATCACACAGTTTTTTGTTTAGAATTCTTGAGGTTGTGACTCCCAGTAATAGGGGTGGAGATATCAGGAACCTCAAAGAAAATAAGGAAAGTGAATGGATAGTTATGTTAAGAGCTGATAAAGGGTCTGGGCTCAATGAAATAGCCTCCATAAAACCCAAATTAAGACAGCGGAGGAATGTGAAATGACTTTCATGCCTTATATATAATATAGTAATATCTAAGTTTGCATGCATAATACATACAAGACTATATGCATATATGTAATACTTAGACATGCATATCTATACATTGTACCTACTGAGTACAATTGTTTTAGCATATATATTTTTGTATAGTGTGATGGTGGCTCTATTCCAATAAGCTTTGGAGTTCAGGACAAAAGGCTTATAGCTTCCTGAATAACTCTGCCATCTTGGATTGGTTAATTAGCATATAATTTTGCTAGTTGTGCATTCATTAGCATACTCTACCATGTGCTTTTGTTTTGCAGCTCAACACTTAATGAATACGAAATAGTTCACTATCCCGCAAAGTGCACACAATAGCAATGTGACATGTAGCTGTTCATGAATCTGGCCCACAGTCTCATAAGCAAGAATTAGTTCATATATGAACAGACCATAAATTATCATGGATACATTAATCAGCAATTGTGATAATGATTCCTGTAACCCAGATTGAGCACAGAGTGACTTAAACCTTGGCTTATACTGGTAGCTCCTACTTTCCATTGGCTTCATGGCTGCACTTTTCCTGGCAAGTGGCTTCTCCTTCATGAGCATGGAAAATATTCTGCCCATGCTGTTTCTTCATTCTGCCCCATGTTGTTTGGATTATTTTTACAACATTTTATCCTAACTTGGACTATAACTTGTTGCTTTATGTTGGTGCTCATAAAATTTCTTTTGTGTGTGCTTTAACCTGCCAATCTCAGAGAGTACATGCAATACTCTAACTTTTTTATTTCAAATAATATTTTTTTTCATCTTGAATGTGATGCCTACTCCTACAATTTCTGTTTACAAGAGGTGTATGTATGCATGCATGCATGCATGCATGCAATTTTTAGCTAGCTTCAGTTGTCCTCAGCCAATGATGAATAGTGTTAGATTTTATGTTCCCTGAAAATATGAAAATTGTACTTCCTGATTTTACAACACATTTTTACTGTATCTTGTTTCATGCTGTTCCTTGTCTGTTTAAAGGAAAAGAAGGAAAGGCTTTAAAAAGGGATATGAATCACACCAAAGATGAAACAAGTTAAAATGCACAATACTGCTGGAGGATACTAATTTTAAAAGTAGAAGCACCACATTGTTACTAATAGAACAGTTAACACATTTATCTTTTCCATTCCTGGAAATGTTTCAGTACTTTTTTGATGGCCTAATGAAGACGGAGGTGGCACTAAATTAATCCTCACTCTCATACATACATGTACAAACTATAACGACTAGACAACTAAATAATTATTTGATGATTTCTAACATCATTTGGGCACTTTGACAATTGTAGTATACAGCTACAGACACAGAGATCCACATGCCAGGTTGTGCAGAATACCTTCTGATTCTTGACCATTGCTTTAGCACTGTTTGGGCACTGGGAGCTGAGTGCAAATCTATGATTTACTCTGTTTTGTCCCCTTTTCTACTCCAACCTCCTACCAAACCCACACAGCCTAAGGTTGTTCTCCCTGACTTCTGTACTTGACCATCTCTGATTTCCCCAATGATTCCTTGCTGGGTACCCCAGAAGTAACCCTTCACCAGATGACCTCAGTAGTACTTAATGCTAGACCTGGGAGTGAGGAGTCCATTGAGGAGGGACAAGTGTGGAGCTGCGAACCATCACTCTTGGGTAATTGGTTAGTGTCTCTGTCTGTGTAGCCAGGTAGTATAATAATGTCTGGACATTGTAGCCACCTTCCATTGTTAATTTGCAATGTCCTATAAAGCTCCTTGTCTCCACCAGGGGTTGCACAGGCATTTAGAGTTTCCTCTTGTCATCCCTCCCCTCAGATAAGAGAGCTGGCCATAGGCTGCTTGACCAGCCAGTCCCTCTGATGACATGAGCCCTTTCCTGAACTGGGGTTGCCAGTGGTATAAACAGATGCCCTATCTCTGTGCCATCAGGCTGGCTTGTGTTTTGTCCTTTGATATCCTGTATAGTGCAGTCAGACAGCTTGGTGGTGCATAGCATGAGACTGGGAAGCCTAGCTTGCTGATTGCAAACAATGCTTTGAGCCAGGGATGAAATAAGGTTTTCCCTCTAGTGGGGGTGGTTTGTAGCACCTTTTAATATGCAGTGTTGTGGTGTGGTTCCATTTCATAGTCAGATTTCATGCTCCCCTTTTTTAAAATGAATGAAAGTTTGGCCTTAAAATTTAATAATCTAAGCCCACATTTTCTTAGTAGAATCATTCAAGGAAAGGTGATAGTGCATGAGTGAAGTCAACTTTCTCAGAAAGTTTACTTTATTTTTAACTCTGATTAGGCAAGATGAGTGCTTCAGCAGACATGGCAGTTTCTTCATTTGGTTTATAATTGCTTTGTTCTGTCTGCATGTTAGTGAGTAGTGAATGGAGTAAATCAAAAATTAATACTTGCAGGAGTATATATGCATGCTGTAGTAAGTTAATAATAATAATAATAAAAAAACAAAGGCAAATGTGAGACTGAAGCTCTTTCTGTGTAAACAGAGTTTGTTAAGTTTCCTTTTATTTTTGCAATGCAGTGAATACAGACAGTAGCAACAGATATTTGTGCTTGCTGTACACAGGTGAGTGTTTGTCAGCCATGGAGTTATTTAAGGGGAATATGACCAGATACTGGCTAAGTTTTCATATTACAATTATGGATTTGATTGGAAGAGCTTATTAGGGTGTGCAGTATCCATTTCCCTTCACAAAGTACTGAACTGTCTGATAGTAAAACATTAATGCCACTATTTCCCTTCCTGCTACTGAGCGTCACCGTTCTTTTGTGAGCGTGTAGCGCAATCTTACCATAAGTGGACCTTTCCTGCGGGTTCTCCAGGCCACTGTTAATCAACACTGTGTGTGGACCTTAAACTGATACCCCTATTTCTGACCTCCAGTTTCTGCAACCGATTAATACTCACAAAGACTTCCTAAACCATAAGTGGACCTTCCCTGTGGGTTCTCCAGGCCACTGTTAATCAACACTGTGTGTTGACCTTAAACTGATACCCCTATTTCTGACCTCTAGTTTCTGCAACCGATTAATACTCACAAAGACTTCCTAAACCATAAGTGGACCTTCCCTGTGGGTTCTCCAGGCCACTGTTAATCAACACTGTGTGTTGACCTTAAACTGATACCACTATTTCTGACCTCCAGTTTCTGCAACCGATTAATACTCACAAAGACTTCCTAAACCATAAGTGGACCTTCCCTGTGGGTTCTCCAGGCCACTGTTAATCAACACTGTGTGTTGACCTTAAACTGATACCCCTATTTCTGACCTCCGGTTTCTGCAACCAATTAATACTCACAAAGACTTCTTAAGTATGTGTCCTTAGTGACAAATAAAGATTGAGAGCTAACCTTTTATTAACGCTGCATTTCTACTGAGAGTTGTAATAGCGTTCATAGAGTAACAGTATAATATAGTTTGAATGTGCTAGTTGCTACGTGGAAACCAAGCAAAAGAAAAGGACTCCAGCAGCCCTATTCTACTTACCTATCCCTTCGTCTCAGTCATTACTGTCCTTGTTCCCCGCTCTCAACCATTTGCCCTCTTCCTGATGACCACTAGATGACAGCATATTTTGTAACATTATTTAGCTTTTAAGTCACTAGACTATAAGTCCAAATCCTTTTTTTAGTGACTTCTACTGTCCGCATCCCTTGCCACATTATTTAACAGAGACTCTCTCCTGCATACTCCTCTTACTAAGCTCTTGTCCTGAAAATACTTTGTTTCACCTTATTTACTCAATACTTTTTAACAATTTAAAGCCAAATCACTAAAGTTAGCTGATACTTTTTTTCTGTTGTATTTACCTTCCTGTTCTACCCGCACCGTTCGCCCTGTGGGCTCACTCCGCTCCTCTACCCTACTGCTTGTGATTTTAGCCTGCTCTTGCTGTTTGTGCTGTCCCTGCCGCTCTTCAAAAGTCATACTGCTAATTTGTTTTTTCTTGTATTTGTCTGCTCTGGCATTACTTTAAAGAGCACCTGTTCACATAGTTGTGCTAACTGAGGATAATATTTCTCCTATTGCCTTTTGCTTTGCTGGTCAACTTCTCAGTGTATATTAGTCTCTGGCTTCTTTTCTGTACTCTCTCTATTTTCTCTCCATAGCCAGTCAATCTACTTTATTGATTGGTTTTTGTTTGCGTTACTCTGACCTGGGTGCTAGCCCCACTCCCTGTATGCCTAGACCCCTCCCCTTCACCTCACTTCCTGTTTCTAGCTTTCTTAGATTCCCTAAATTTGCGGGCGCCATTTTTAAATCTACTATTCCTCTTCCTGCTGCTGAGCATCACTGTTCTTTTGCGAGCGTGTAGCGCAATCTTGTAAGTTTTTCTTGTAAGTTTCTCGTTTACTGTTTGGCAACATATTTATATGTTTTAACTACTGTTTTTTAAATCTCTCTGCTTATGTGATGTATTATAGTATATCACATGTATGTATTTATTGTGGTGTTTCTGAAAGGAATTGAGTTATCTTATTTGCTACTGTTTGCGAGTATTTGAATAGCAGCTGCACGTGGTGTTGTCAGTGTTGCTATTTCTGGGGCTCCAGCTGTAAGACATTTAACCATTCTACACTTCTGGCTATTGAGTTAGCAATACATTTTTGTATTCCCCATGTATTTGAAAAATGCCTGTTGAACTGTTATCTGTTGTTATCTACCTTAGATTAGTTTAGAATTATCCATTAAGCTAGTCTAATTTTAGCTATTTGGTCAACAATTAGCCTAAAATGCTCTATCACTCTAGTGTATATTTAATTAGACATTACCCACATCTAATTGCTTAGTATTTACACAGTCCTGTTTGTCACTTAACTTATTTAATGTTTTTTTCAATTCAATTTTTGTGTATAGTTGATTTACTACACCGTGGTGTGTTTTTCAAGCTTAGTGGGTTTTGTATTACTACAGTATTAATCGACCTGTGCTTGGTTTAGTTGATTTACTGCACTGTGGTATGTTTTTCAAGCTTAGTGGGTTTTGTATAACTACAGTATTAACTGTCTTTGCTTGGTTTAAATGTCTCCCTTTTTTGGTAACTGCCTCTGATCTAACCTCCCTTCCTCTTGCCTTATAGACCATAAGCGGATCTTCCCTGTGGGTTCTCCAGGCCACTGTTAATCAGCACTGTGTGTGGACCTTAAATTGATACCCCTATTTCTGACCTCCGGTTTCTGCAACCAATTAATACTCACAAAGACTTCCTAAGTATGTGTCCTTAGTGACAAATAAAGATTGAGAGCTAACCTTTTATTAACGCTGCATTTCTACTGAGAGTTGTAGTAGCGTTCATAGAGTAACAGTATAATATAGTTTGAATGCGCTAGTTGCTAAGTGGAAACCAAGCAAAAGAAAAGGATGCCAGCAGCCCTATTCTACTTACCTATCCATTCGTCTCATTCTTTACTGTCCTTTTTCCTGCTCTCAACCATTTGCCTTCTTCCTGATGACCACTAGAAGGCAGCGTACCTCTAAGATATTTTTTAGCTTTTAAGTCACTAGACTATAAGTCCAAATCCTACTTTTTAGTGACTTATACTGTCTGCATCCCTTGCTACATTATTTAACAGACACTCTCTCCTTCATACTTCATACTAAGCTCTTGTCCTGAAAATACTTTGTTTCACCTTATTTACTAAAGCCAAATCAGTAAAGTTAGCCGATACTTTTTTCTGTTGTACTTACCTTCCTGTTCTATCTGCTCCATTTGCCCTGCAGGCTCACTCTGCTCCCCTACCCTACCCCCAAATTCCACCCACCCCACTACATCTACACTTATACTTCATCAAACCACACCCCCTTCTAGCTCTATCCACTTAGTCTAATCAACCATATTATTCACTTAGCAACCCACTCTATCTTTCCTTCTGATCTTCTTCATTCAAATTCTATGTAGTCCCACCCTTTCACCTTTACATACTTCTTATTAGACAGCCCCTCCCCATTCTGCCCCACTGCTCTCCTTTCAGTTTCTCCCTGTATTCATACTTAGTATACACCAACTTCACCCTGTATCTCCTTCTAAACCCTATTCACTATGTCCAACACTAACTGTAAAACACACACTAACCTACTCCTCCTAACAATAACATTTGGCACTCTGCTACTATCCTATAAGCTTACTTGTTATGAAACCATATATTTAACTAAATGGTACACCCCTTTAAAACATACTACCTCTCTCTCCCTTTCAACCCCAAATTCCCATTGTAACATCATATCATCATCAGCCTACCTTCAACCTCAATTTCATAGAACAATCCATTTCAAATATTTCCAAAACAAAAAAAATATCCCTATTCTAGTTAAACTACTGAAACTATCTCTTATCCCACAATAATACCTACTACTACATGGTGACATTCATCCTAACCCCGGCCCTAATACTAATATTCCTTATTCCCAGTCACCCCAGCCAAACTCCTACAGCCCCACTCATAGAAAAAAGCTCTCTACTCATAGCCCACCTAAACATTCGTAGTGTAAATAATAAAATTACTCACTTACATGCCCTGTTAGACTTACACTCCTTTGATATCCTTTGCCTAACTGAAACCTGGCTCAAACCAACCACTAAGGACAATGATATTATCCCCCCGGGCTATAACATAATTAGATCAGACTGCCCCAAAAAAAGGAGGCGGGGTTGCAATATTATATAAATCTGAGCTGTAGCTCTCTGCTCTAGATATTATGCCTCCTTCACCTTGCAATGCTGAGATCTTAATGTCCAAACTTTTAATTAATGATAATAAAGCCATTTATATTATTTGCTCATACATACCCCCAGGGAATAATATTAATACGATTGAAAACACCTCTGTTGGCTCTCCTCTAACTTCCCCAAGAAACAATACTCCTCGGCGATCTCAACATTGACTGGAAAAGTTGCTCTGCTGATAATCCTACTAACCATATAAACCTTCATGGATTTCATCAAACCATCACCTACCCTACAAGAACTCACAAACCTAGTAATAAACAAACCACTATAGACTGGATACTTACTAGTTAACAGCAACCCCCACTTTTATAAAACAGACATACTTCCAGACGATATCAATGACCACTCTCCTACCTTCATAACTAAACTAAAAACCTCAATACCCAACCAAGTAAACTTCAAAACCACCCAAAATAAAAAAATATCTAAACCCTGTTAACTTTCAAGCTGAGCTCAGAGCTTGCGACTGGACCCCCCCCAAAATACCTACCTCTAGAGGAAGCTGTCTCATATTTTAACAATAAATTTTTACAAATTCTAGCGCACCATGCCCCTTCTTGTATGATCAGAATTAGGAACAAACCAGCTCCCTGGCTCACAAAAGAGACTAGGCAAAAAATGCGACTTAAAAATAATCTATGGACCAAATGGAGACATACAAAAAATCCAACTGATCACCTAAACTTTAGAAAACTGAGAAATGCCACTAAGAAAGCCATATTCCTTGACAAAAAAAACTATTACCCACAATTCCAACAAAGCCAATATCAAAACCCATAAAAATTCTGGTCAGGAATAAATAAACTACTTCATCCTGGCCACTCTAAAACACCTACCCCCTCAAACTTGACTCAACCTTCTTCCTCCCAAATTGCTGACACTTTCAACAAATTTTTCTTTGAAACTGTTCAATCTCCAGCTAAGTCTTTACCAGCTGTGTCCACCTCCAACCCACCTGGTTCCAAGAATTCACTACCCCTATTACAACTACAACCCATTCCCACATCTCTCATACATACACTACCTCTGAAACTTAAACCTTGCACCCCATCAGCTGATCTCCTTCCAGCTGAATATCTGAAACTAGCAGCTGAAGTACTTGCCTTCCCCATTTCCATCTTAATTAACAGATCGATTACTGAATGTTCCATCCCTAACATTTGGAAAGTTTCACATATTATCCCCCTCCACAAGGGCGGGAACTCAAGTGAACTTGCAAACTTCCGCCCAATAACCCTACTCTCATGGAGAAAAATCATGGAGAGATGTATTCATCACCAACTTCTTAAACATGTCCACCAGAATCACCTTCTAGTTGACTGCCAACATGGTTTTAGACCATATCATAGCACCACCACAGCTCTCTTATCCTTTACAGACTGTATAAACAAAAATTGTAATAACAATCTCCTTTCCTCTGCTATCTTCATTGACCTCTCCAAAGCGTTTGACATGATGAATCATGAACTATTAATAAATACACTTAAATCTCTCCCATTACATAAACAAACAGTCAAATGGTTTAAATCGTACCTAGGAAACAGACAGCAAGCAGTCCTCTGGACAAGGAGCTGTCCTCATTGCTCCATATTACTCTTGGAGTCCCACAAGGATCAATTTTAGGACCACTCCTCTTTACCATTATCATTAATGGTCTGTCAGCCTTACTTCCTCAAACCTCCTGTGTACAATATGCTGATGACTCAACTTTAATCTGTGCTGCCCCCTCACCTTCCCAAATTCAATCCAGGACCCAAACAATATTTACTTCAGTAGAAAACTGGTTTCTCCAACGCTGTCTCCTTCTAAACCGTAAAAAAAAACAAAACTACTGTTCACCCCCACACAAAAATCCTCCACCATAAACTTCTTAGTCACCTCTAAATATGGTATCAAAATAGCTCCTGATACTACCACCAACTCCTAGGGGTAACAATTGATCATAATCTTAATTTTGACACTCATGTCAACCTAACTATCAAATCAGTTAATAAAAAACTTGGTTCCCTGTACAGAATGAAATCCTTTCTTACTCCTTCAGCCAGGGCTACTATTGCCCAAACGCACCTAACCTCTACCCTCCTCTATGCCTCCCCAATTTATACAAACCTCTCCAAAAGCAATATAAATAAGATGGCAACTTCTTACAATAACATTGCCAGATTTGCCACTGATGCCCCTTTTCATACCCACCACTGCAAAACTCTCAAACTTCTTGGATGGTTTGAACTGCAACACCAGTTTCTTTTTCAGCAACTCTTATTCATTCACAGGATCCTGCATCATCCCTCAAATACTCCTAAACTTGGAAACCTTATTAGCCCCTATCAAAATCTTTCAACATTACGATCTGCCAACAGACTACTTGTCTCTTCCCAAAAATCCAACAACAAATCTGGGGACTGCCTGTTTACTAACTCAATTTGAAGCACTTGGAACAAGCTTCCTAGAGAACTAACATCCCTGTCATCCACTCCACTCTTCAAAAAACAACTGAAAATCTTCCTAAAATCACAATGGCTTTGTCCATGCTCTAATCCTGACTGACTCCATTCTCCTTTGGCTTACCACTTTTTAGCCTGTTTTACTGAATTCTTCTTGTGTGGTTCTTTTTCTTCTCTTGAACTATTTTCTTAACAATTTTGTTAACCCGGGAAACAACTCCCTACTTGTGTTTATATTCTGCATCATCACTGTACTGGCAAAGAATATGTTTATTAAATATGTTTATATTCAGCATTATGACTGTACTGGTAAATAATTTGTTTTTTAAGTATGTTTATAGTGTAGCTGAGCATTATTACTTTAATATTCTTTTTAATCTTTTGTTCGATTTTGTTTACAAAAGTTTTTTATTATAATTAGAGCTTTTCATAAAATTTCTTTATTATATTTGGAGCTATTCTCCCTGGGCCTCTGCTGAAAATGGACATATATCCAGTCAGACTTTCCCGGTCAACAAATGTAAAATAAAATAAGTAAAATAGTAAACCCAGCCATTGAGGATGCACAACCCAGTGTATTTCTTTGTGCTGGTCCCAAGCCTGGATAAATGGGAAGGGATATGTCAGGAGGAGCATCCAGTGTAAAATTTTTGCCAGATCAAATATGCAGACAACAGAATAGATTTCCATACCGTATTGGTTGAGGCCCGGGTTAACAATGACTAGCCAACAGGGTGCTGGTGGAAATTGAGCTACTGTTGGCTGAAAGAGAAGGAGAAGAAGAGGAGAAGGTGTGCCTGGAGGCAGGAGTAGAGGAGGAAAGTTAGGAGTGTGGTAGTGAGGGTAGGAACTTTGAATGTTGGCAGTATGACTGTTAAAGGGAGAGAGCTAGCTGATATGATGGAGAGAAGGAAAATTGATATGTTCTACATGCAAGAGACCAGAGGTGGGTTCAAACTGTTCTACCATGATGTGGATGGAAGGAGAAATGGGGTAGGGGTTATCTTGAAGGAGCAGTATGTCAAGTGTTTTGGAGGTGAAAAGAGTGTAAGACAGAGTGATGTTTATGAAGCTGGAAATTGATGGTGTGATGATATGCTATGCAAGTTGGGTGTGTGATGGATGAGACAGAAAAACTTTGGAGTGAGTTAGACGAAGTGGTGGCGAGTGTACCCAAGGGTGAGAGACTAGTGATTGGAGCAGATTTCAGTGGGCATGTTGGTGAAAGGAACAGAGGGGATGAGGAGGTGATGGGTAGGTATGGTGTTAAGGAGAGGAATGCAGAAGGTCAGATAGTAGTGGATTTTGTGAAAAGGATGGACATGGCTGTGGTGAATATGTATTTTAAAAAGAGGGTGGAGCATAGGGTGACATACAAGAGTGGCGGAAGATGCACACAGGCTGATTATATCCTGTGAAGGAGGGCCAGTCTGAAGGAGATAGGAGACTGCAAAGTGGTGACAGAGGTAAGCATAGTTAGGCAGCATAGGATGGTGGTCTGTAGGATGATAGTGATGATCAAGAAGAGGAGGAGAGTGAGGGCAGTGCTAAGGATCAAAGGGTGGAAATTGCAAAAGGATGACTGTAAGATGGAGTTCAGGCAAGAGTTAAAATAGGTACTAGATGGCGGTGAAGAGTTACCAGATAGCTAGGCAGCCACAACAGAGCTGGTAAGGGAGATGGCTAGAAAAGTGCTTGGTCTGACATCCAGACAGAGGAAGGAGGGCAAGGAGACATGGAGGTGGAATGAGTAAGTACAGGACAGTAAACAGAGGAAGAGGTTGGTGAAGAAGAAGTGGGACTATCAGAGAGATGAGGAAAATAGACTGGAGTACAAGGACAAGAGGCATATGGTGAAGAGAGAGGTGGTGAAGGCTAAGGATAAGGTGTATGGCCAGTTGAATGAAAGGTTGGATACTAAGTTGGGAGAAAAGGACCTGTACCAATTGGCTAGACAGAGGGACCGGGTGGGAAAAGATGTGCAGCAGGTTAGGGTGATAAAGGATAACAGCGGAAATGTACTTACAAGTGAGGAGAGTGTGTTGAGTAGATGGAAAGGGTCCTTTGAGGGGGCTAATGAGTGAAGAGAATGTGTGAGAGAGAGAGAGAGAGAGAGAGAGAGAGAGAGAAGGTTGGATGATGTGGGGATAGACAATCAAGAAGTGGAATGGATTAGCAAGGAGGAAGTAAGGACAGCTATGAAAAGGATGAAGAATTGAAAGGCTGTTTGTCCAGCTGATATACCTGTGGAAGCATGGAGGTGTTTAGGAGAGATGGCAGTGGAGTTTTTAACCAGTTTGTTTAACAAAATCTTGGAAAGTGACAGGATGCCTGAGGAGTGGAGAAGACTTGTATTTGCACTGATTTTTAAGAATAAGGGAGATGTGCAGAGCTATAGTAACTACAGAGGGATAAAACTGATCAGCCACAGCATGAAGTTATGGGAAAGAGTAGTAGTAGGTTAAGAAGGGAGATGATGATCAGTGAGCAGCAGTATGGTGTCATGCTGGGAAAGAACACTAAGATATAATGTTTGCTCTGAGGGTGTTGATGGAGAAGCATAGAAGAGGTCAGAAGGAGTTGCATTGTGTGTTTGTGGACTTAGCAAAAGCACATGACAGGGTGCCTAGAGAGGAGGTGTAGTATTGTATGAGGAAGTTGGGAGTGGCAGATAAGTATGTAAGAGTGGTACAGGATATGTACTAGGGCAGTGTGACAGTGGTGAGGTCTGTGGTAGGAGTGACAGATGCGTTCAAGATGGAGGTTGGATTGCATCAAGGATTCGCTCTTAGCCCTTTTTTATTTGCAATGGTCATGGACAGTTTGACAGACGGGATCTATATTATATGCTCGAAGTTTCAAAACTTCGAACCTCATATGATCGACACCATATAAGCAAAGTTTGAAACATTGAATATATAATAAAAAAAAAAAAAAGAAAAACTTACCTAGACGCACTGAGCAAGCCCCCTGCACCCCCCACACCCTGCTACTTAAATATAACAACTCAGAGATCACACCTCAGTGCAGAAAAGGGAAATCTTCCCATTCTGCGCCATACGGAGCCATTTGTTTTAACCTTCAAACTTTGTAAAAGTTCGATCATATGGTGTCGACCATGTGACATTTGAACTTTTACAAGTTCAAGGTTATAATAGAAACCCCACAGATGAGATCAGACAGAAGTCCCCATGGACTATGATGTTTGTGGATGACATTGTGATCTGTAATGAGAGTAGGTAACAGGTTGAGGAGACCCTGGAGAGGTGGAGATATGCTCTATAGAGGAGAGGAGAGGTTATAATAGAAACCCCACAGATGAGATCAGACAGAAGTCCCCATGGACTATGATGTTTGTGGATGACATTGTGATCTGTAATGAGAGTAGGTAACAGGTTGAGGAGACCCTGGAGAGGTGGAGATATGCTCTAGAGAGGAGAGGATTCAAGGTCAGCAGTACCAAGACAGAATATATGTATGTGAATAAGAGGGAGGACAGAGGAATGGTGAGGATGCAGGGAGTAGAGCTGGCAAAGGTGGATGAGTTTAAATACTTGGGAACAACAGTTCAGAGTAATGGTGAGTGTGGAAGAGAGGTGAAGAAGAGAGTACAGTCAGGGTGGAGTGGGTGGAGAAGAGTGTTAGGAGTGATTTGTGATAGACGGGTACAATTAAGAGTGAAAGGGAGGGGGCGGAGCCTGAATGGCTAACGGAATGGCTAACGGAAAGCAGCAGTATTTTAGAGTTCAATATAACTAGTTAAATAAGACAGGAAAAAAAATATTCTTTTTTTTCTTCAAAGTATAAAATCTTATAGATAAAGGACTCATTTACACAATTAGAAATTTGGTGAAGTTTTACAAATAATTTCCTGTCAAAAAGCTTGGAGATATATTCACTTGTTAAAATGAGCAACTCAAGGAATTCTCACCAGGATGCTGCCTTAAAGAAGGAACTACAACAGATGACATCTACCTTGCAGGAGTTATCTTTGAAGATGGATGATTTTAAAGAGAACCTAGAAAATCTTAAAACAAGCAGTCAAAAACTTGCTGACACCCTCAAGGAAATGCTACAACAACACCAGACAAGGATAACAGGAATAGAGATTTCTTTGAATGACTTAGAAAGCAGACTTAAGGAAGAAGAAACATAGAAAGAACTGCTTGTTAAACAAAACACTTGGTTGGCTAATAAAGTAGATGACTTGGAAAATAGGGAGAGGAGAAATAAAATCAGGATTTTTGGATTACCTGAAAACACAGAAGGTGAGGATATTATTTCCTTTTTATGAAGCTGGATCCCTGACTTTTTACATTTAAAAGAAGGACTTTCCTTTGGCATTGAAAGGGTGCACAGAGCTCTTGGGAAACCTGCCACTAACTCAAACTCTCCTCCTAGGTCAATAATTATCAAATTTCTTTCATACTTGGACAAGGAACTGATTTTAAGATCTGCTTGGAGGAAGGCATCTCTAAAATATAAACAGAGCCTGATAAGATTTGATAACGACTATTCATCTATAATAATGGAACAAAGGAAAAAGGTGTGGCCAATGATAAAGTTTCTGAAACCAAATAACATCAAGGCACAACTTGCATATCCAGCTAAGATAAGAATACTGTATGCCAACGAGATGAGGACTTTTATTGACTTAGATGAATTTATTAAAACTAATAATGTGATTACTTTACTAGAAGATATGGATTGGATGTCACCTTCTCTCAAGAGAACAAAAGAAACAAATGTCTGGACAGATGTCAAAAAGAAGAAGCAAAAGACTGATACTGTTACAGCCAAATCTCTCAAAGCATCTACTATGATATGAATTGTTTTAGCATTACTTTAAAGGACCAATTTTACTATTTGGAATTTTAAAACAAAGGTAACTAACTACTGGAATCTTTATTTTTTTTGAAAATAGATGACACATGAGAGTTTTCACATTACCTCAGGTATGTAAAACAGGGTACTTTTCTTTCACAGAAGGAGGGTTATATAGCACATAAAATATTTATACTGTAAATCAACATACATAGTATATGTGTATTTTCTCTTAATTTTCTCTTTGCTTTCACTCTCTCTTCTCTCTTTTCTCATTATTTATTTTAACTGCATCTTGTCTCCCTTTCTAAATTCTCTCCTATTTATTATACTAATATAGTCTGTATATATTTAATAACTCACTATCTATACATAGATAAATAATAGTCTAAAACAATCTAGTTTTAATGTAGATTAATTGGAATAGTGAACTTAATTAATTGTTGCAATATTTATTAGATTAATGATAGTCACTGTTATGCTTATTGGGATTGTGGACATGTTCGTGATTAACTTTGAAATGTTCCATTCATGTACATATGTCCTTTGAATTATTTTCTTTTAGTATTAACAAATATATATATAAAAAAAAAAAAAAAAAAAAGGAGGGAAAATTACTGTTGGTTAAGAGAAGTGAAGCTTTCTTCACATTCTATTTGTGTTGCCATAGCAACAGTAAACAATTGCTGCAGTTTCTAAGGACACTGTTAACCTGCGAAGTGCATTTAGCTTCAGCGATAACAAATGAGTCTTTCGGCTTTTTCCTGGTTAGGGTTCGCCACAGCAGAACTCCGGTCCGCTAATGATTGGCAGTAGATTTTTATGTGCTGAGTTGCCGGCCCTGATGTACAACCTTCAACGAAGGTATGCCCATTCACGCGTGTCTCCACACAGAAGACGCTCTAGCTGAGAATCGAACAGGACAACGTCATACTGTGAGGCGACAACACTACCGCAGCACCACCACCGCAGTTCAGCTTCAAAGATAACAAATAAGAAAAAGTAATGTTGTTTAGTTATTAAAATGAAAAACAACCTAAGCAAGGTAAAATAAATACATAATAGGACTATTTGTAAATATTTTATGATTTATCCTCATAGGATTACATATTCCTGGAAACACAACTGAAATGTCCCCAAACTACATGTGCACTTAAATGTAGATGCTTGATTAAAAAGTATTACTCAGTTTAACTTTCTGATTCCACAAGCTGTCTGCACTGTAAAAGTTACATTTTATATGTTACTTGAAATTGACAGTCTCTAGAGCACATGAAAAGATACATATTACTTTTTGCAACATGTTATCTTTGCCTTTACCGCACACTCTGTACAATCTCACTTGGCAACTGATAGCTATTCATTTAAAATATCAGTTTAAATATTAAATGTGCCCTTGAAATGCTATTGACATTTTGACAAAATATAATCTGAACTGTAAAATGAATGATTTGAAAGAAGTGAAGTAATGCATAGATTTCAAAGACAGTTCTTGACACTACAGTATAAGTAAAAATGTATATTCACAAGGAAGTATTAAAATGTTTTAGTCTTCTAGTTAAAATAGCTTACTGTCAACATTTTGCGATATCAGAAAGTTTGAAGAGCTAGAAAATTACTATTATTTGTCTTTATAATGATTATTAGACAGATGTTAGACTCTGCTTTGTTTAATGAATTGTGACACGTTTATGAGGAAAAGTGGACTCATTTACTGACATTGGACTACACATTCCTGAAAACTCAACTGAAATGTCCCCAAATTACTTGTGAACTTAAATTAAACTGCCTGATTAATAAGCATGACTTGCTTTAACAACCTTAATCCATAACTTATCTGCTCTATATATGCTACATTAAATATGTCACTTGCATATGACAGTCTCTAGAGCACACGAAAAAATACATATTATTTTTGCAGCATGCTATATTTGCACTAACCATACATTCTAAACTAACTCAATTTGCAACTGACAAGTTATTTGTTTGAAACAGCAGTCTAAATATTAATTGTGCCCTTGAAATATTGTTGCCGTTTTGACAAAACAATACCTGAACTGAAAAAGGAATGATTTGAAGAAGTGAAGTATTGTACAGATTTCAAAGACAGCTATTGACACTACAATATAAGTAGAAATGTATACATGCAAGGAAAAATTTAAATGCTTTACACTTTTAGTTAAAATAGCTTATTGTTAACTTTTTGCTTTATCAGAAAATTTAATGAGCTACGAAATTATTTCTAATTTGTCCTTATAATGTTTACTAAAGTGATGTTAGTCACTCAATTGTTTAATGGATTGTGAGTCATGTACAAGACAGACTACTGAATGTTATTTCTGTTTACCTATGTTTGCTGAATTTCTTTTATTAGTACTGATTTAAAATAAGGGAAAGAAAGGGAAGGGAAATCTTTGTTTTTGGTCAAGGGAGGAGAGGCTTAAGAGTATTCTAACTGCCCTGTGAACTCTCTAAGATGCTCTAAACACTATTTGATTAATACTTACCTAAGGTAAGTCTTGATTACCATATGGGTACCTACACATTCATTCTAGACCTGATGTGATTACCCATTCTGGAAGCAGGATGTGCTCTATGCAGGGTGGGAATTGTCAGGGTGATCATAGTTCATTCTTAGACTCTGCTTTGTACATCTACAGATATGTAAAACACTGCACACTAGAATGTAGGGCACCTCTACTCAGAGTCAGGATATCACTGATAAGCCATGTCTTTTCATAAGTGTAAGTTGAAGTTGGTGAGCTGAAAAGTGGGAAAGTAAAAGAAGACAGTACACCTACAGTAAATTCATATTTCATTGGTAATCACTCATTGTCTCCTACAGAGTCCTTTTAGTCAAATTATTTTAGTAATAATCTATTTGTGGTTGGCTTATTTAGTGTATGCTCCTCTGTTGCATTTAATATATCCGAAATTACATATCTGACATGTTTGGGATTTCTTAAGGGTAACTAAATATTGGATATTTTCTAAGTCAACATAATAATTGTTTACACTACTAACATTCCATCCTGATATTTAAAATACTATAGCATAATAATAGAACAATATAGAATTCCATATCTCTTTTTAAAAAATTCTCCATATAATAATAACATATGGAGCTCAGTTGATATTGTTGGTTAAAGGTATGAGTGATAATCCAATAGATCTATCTTTATCTATTAGATTAGGAATGACTTTCATTACATGTTTAATGGGAAATTCATATTTACTTGTATTTGATACTTTAGAATTAATGTTTTATAGAAGTACTTTTTAAAAGCCTAACCAGAATTGTACCTTACTTGTATTTAAAGAAGAAAGAAGATTACACTCCCAAGTTTACACACATAAAAATAACATTCAGTGTTATCAGAGAATATGGTATAACTACTATAATCAAAATAAAAAAGAAGCAAAATGTTTCTTCCAACAATAACTTGAAATGGATTTAACATTCTTATCATTAAATACTAATAGCTTAAATAATACAAATAAAAGATCAAACTTAGTAAAATATTTAAATCCTAATAAGGCACAAGTAGTATTTCTCCAGGAAATGCATTTTAAGACTAATGATAGCTTTATTTGGAACCCTAAGGACTATACAGTCTCAATCCCCCTATAGAACAAACACAAAAGGAGTATCAATTCTCTGGAAGAAAAACATAATCACGCCAAAAGTTATTTATAAATATGAAGACAAAGAAGGTCTACTAGCGTTTGTTATAATTAAATTTAATAAAAGAATAGTAACCTTAGCTAATATATTTTGGTTCCCAGGAATTGGAGCAGGAATGGTTAAAAACACCTAAATTTTATTTTCAACAATTATAAAGGAAATCTTATACTGGAAGGAGACTTTAATTGTACCTTAGAAGCTTCTGAAATCACCAAGAAGTCTTTTCACATAGCAACTATTTCAAAATCCTTAAAAAGATGGATTGATTCATTTAATTTAATAGACACTTTTAAAGTAAAAGATGATAAATCCTTATTATTTTCCCATAAAAACCATAGATTTGGAATACAAACCAAAATAGACAAATTATTCGTAGTTCAAGATTTACAAACAAAAATCCTCATCTTCTCAATAGTTCCATGCCCCTTCTTAGATCATGACTCTCTGATAATGATGCTCCAAATAGAGTTTAAACCTTTAATCCTCTCAACTAGAATTCCATCATATATCATGAAAATTAAAGAATTCAGACCCTGGATGTTGTCAGAACTACAATTATTTCTTGAAATTAATAATACAACAGAAAGCAACAGAGTCATGGTTTGGGACTCATTAAAAGCATATTTATTTGGTAAGATCCTTAGCTGGTACAAAAACAAAGTTAGAGAGTAAAAATCTGAATCATTACACTTGCAAACCAGACTCTTGACAACAAAATCTAAAAAAAAAAAAACAGAATTGTCCAGAAGTCAAAAAAGAAATAGAGGAATTAAATAAAAAATATAATGAAATTCTAACACACAAAACTTGTCTAGCCTTGGAAAAATTAAAAATAAACTCATTAGCCACCTTCCCCAGATATCTACATAACTTATCTACAAGAATTAAAATACAATCTAAAGCAAATAACATTAGTAGTATATATCATGAAAAGAAAGGTAAAAAAGTATCAGCTATAGGAGACATCCTTGAAGCATTTTGGTTCCATTATATGGAACACTTCAAAAAAGAAGATTTAGATACCAACCAAATAAACTTAGATACAGACCTTATCAATATAAAAAAAATCCAGAAAACCTAAAACTAGACCTACAAAAACCTATATCCTACAAAGCAATTGTTGACAAGATAAAAGAAAGTAAATCTAACAAAGCTCCAGGGATAGATGGTATAATTACGGAAATTTACAAACTCTTCCCTTCAAGAGTAATCTCCCTTTTTCATAAAACTTTGCTAGAAGTCCAGTCAGAAGCAAAAATACCACCCTCATGGAAATATTCTCTCATAACACCAATTCTAAAAGATAATAAACCATCAGACCTTTGCAACTCATACAGTCCTATATCTTTACTGAATAATGATTACAAAATATTTATGTCAATCCTAGCTAACAGAATGAAAATCCCACTTTCAAAGACAATTAATAATGATCAGACTAGATTTTTATATAACAGGCACACACATAATATTAAAAGGATACTTACACTTATAGATTATGTGAATAAAGAAGATAGAGAAACACTTGTAATCGGATTAGACCTAGAAAAAGCCTTTGATTCCTGCAACTGGGAATATCTATTTAAAACTTTAGCATTATTTGAATTTCCTCCTCCCTTCATCTTATTACTTATTATGCTGGGCATACCTCTGAACCTCTTAACACAATAAATCTGGACAATGCCTAAAATAATGGAGGAACAAAGGCCCCAAAATACGGACAGATTTTAAACAATGCTCTTATAAACTTAGAAAGTTGCTAGAATAACAGGATGTGTGTTAGCATGTATTTTCTAAGGATATGAAGTCTGAAATGCAAAGGCATGTCATGTTTTAATGACTTCAATACCCATTGGTTTGCCAGAAAACAACATATTTTATGCAGAATAGACCAAAATATGAGACATAAATCTAGAAATTCTGCCAAAATCTGGATGGTTGAGAGGTATGATGCTGGGTATATTGGAGAAGTATGCTAAGGATGGAGCTGCTAGGTAAGAGGAAAAGAGGAAGGCCTAAGGTAAGGCTTATGGATGTGGTGAGAGAGGACGTGCAGATGGTTGGTGTGATAAGCAAGATGTAGAGGACAGGAAGAAATGGAAACAGATGGTCCGCTGTGGCAACCCTTAATGGGAGCAGCTGAAAGAAAAAGAAGAATGGCACTAATAATATTTACTTGTAGCATAAAATTGCAGATTCTGGATTTTCTGCCTTAAAGTGTGCTTATAGTGAGCACTTCATGCAGTTTGCTTAACTAAGCAAAAAGAGATTAAATGACATACTGAAATATTTAAAAAAAATTTTTACCCTGAGATCATTAACAGAATATGGTGGACCATCAACAAACTCAGGGAACTACAGACCCATAAGCATGACTAGTCTTACATGCAAGGCTGTGGAAATAATTATTATGGACCTGATAAACAAAGGCATAGGAAATCTTCAGACACCAGGCTCATCCCAGTTCGGTTTCATCAAGGGCAGGAAATGCCTATTAAACCTGGTGGACTTCCTCAAGAAGGTCACTAGTGCCATGGATGAGGGCAAAATGGTGCATACAGTCTACCTTGACCTTGCAAAGGCATTTGACACAATGTCTCACTGAGGTATTATAGACAAACTCACAAATTTAGGCATAAATCCCTATTTCACCTGATGGATAAAATGGCTCATGGACAGGACACATGAAGTTATGGTGGGGTAATCCACCACCCGGAGGCTCAGTACTGGGACCTCTCCTGTTTGGAATATAGTTCTCTGAAGTCAAGGCAAATGTACAGGGCCTTTGGCTGACCAAGTATGCTGATGACTGCAAGCTGGGTGCAATAACTGGGTCCCCCAAAAGTGTAGATATCTTCCAGGAGGGTCTGACATAGACAAATAACTGGTGCCAGAACACTGGCCTAAAACTCAATGCAAAAAAATGCATAATTATACCCATTGGGAGGATAACAACACCTGCAAATTACAACACTGATAACACTTCCCTAAGAGAAAACCCAGTGGTAAGGGACTTGGTGTGTCCATGGTGGTGAGAAAATCCTTCTATAAAGTAAAACTTTTAAGTAAGGGCATGGCATCACATATAAGGAGTTCATAATCCCAATACATTCAGCCCTCGTTAGACCAATAATTGAGCACAGTGCACCTTTTCTCATTTACCTGATCAGGCATTTTCAACAGAAGGAGTACCCTCAGAGGTTCCTTACTAAAACAATACAGGGTGTACATAACATGTCCTGTGTAGACCATCTCAAAGCTCTGTCCCTGTACTTGGTCTCTTATGTAGTCCTGAGGGGTGATCTATGCCTAACCTACAAAGGATTCTCAAATCCAGCCCTGATGGATCTGCTACATATTTTCAAAACCAACAGCACTAGAATTACCTGATCTAAGGATCTAAACCTTGTCTGTGATATAAACAAAATATGTTGGAGGGACAGGTATGTTTGTCTCAGAGACTACTCCTTCTGTGGAACAGACACTTTATTCATGTGAAACAGAGCTCTTCCTTAAGCCTATTCAAATGCAGTTTGGACCAATGGATGAGAAATCACAAATATACCCCTTGACCCTTTTGGACAAGGGCAACGTGTAGATGTCCTAAGGCACAGGAATTTACCAAAGTTAGTATAGTGTAGTACATTGTCTTGGATAAAATTACAGACTTAATAATCTACTTAATAATCTGGTTAAATAAGAAGTACCACATCATTATAAATTTTATTTAAAGTACATAAGGGTTATATTATTATGACAGCTACTAATTAGGGCAGGACCAGCTCGAGTGTCACACTGATGGGGGAAGGGATGTGATTTTAACATGTGTACCAATAACACTTTATTTTACAGCACAATGAACCACTCCCATGCCTGATAAAAAGTATAAATATATATATATATATATATATATATATATATATATATATATATATTTAGAAAGCTTGTGAGGAAATTATTACTCCATTTTTGTTTTACTTGGATCGCTTGTCTGTGTACTTAATAAAGGATTTTCGACTGGAAACAGACTGCCTGCCTTGCTTGGATTACTTTCAAATTAGTAATGCTGTACAATTATATATTTTCTATTATTATTTTTTGTTTTTGTTTTGTTTTGACTTGAGTTAAGTTCACTTCTTCTACTACTATTGTCTGATCTGATTAATATACAGTGATTAACTAGAGATATATGGACTGAAAATCTTCCACACAGAGAAGTTTCTTACACTGTTTTGTTTTTTGACCCACTATACTTGTTTAGTGGGTTGTTTTGAGACTTCGGGGATACCACAGAGATTACTTGATTTTGTTACAAGTAGAAAAACAAATACCATATATCATCCTGAAAAACATCTTTACCAGCTTTGCTAAGGTAAACATTTCCCCACTCCATTTTCACTGTGACTACAATGCTGTGACTTTCTTCATATACACCATACCTAACCCTATAATTAACAGTACAATCTTTAATGATTTTTCAGACAGTATCTATGGTGCCCTGTAAAAGTATCTCGCATCAACCAGCTGGGACTGTATATTAGAAGACCTACAATGTATTGGTGAACCATTCACAGCATTCTGCACCTATTTAAATAACTGCATTAATACATTTATCCCAGGGAGGCACAGATGTACTGGAAAATTCTGCAATAAGCCTAAATGGTGGAGATACAAAATCAATAAATTACTACATCTAGGAAAAGAGAATACAAAGCCTTCAAACTTTACCCAGCCCATTACAACAAGGGTAGGTCAACTCCATCCAAGAAAAACTCACTAAAACAATCAGAACAAGCAAAGCTTCATTCTAGATAAAACTTGGCATCCTGACAAGTGATAATAAAATATATTTTTTGCAACTACAACAGAACATGAAATGAAAGGGAAGAGTATACTGTGCTGAAACAAAATGGAATCATAGTAACTGAGCCAACAGATATGCTTAACACACTATCATACAGAGATGGAACACATTTCAGGTCACAAAGGGGGATTTCATCCACTCTGCCTATCTGCAACATGAACTCAACTAATAGTACTTGTAAAATGGTCAACTCTGTTCTCGGTAAGCTCAGAAACATCAGTTCCATGGGACTAGATGAACTACCAAGAAGATTGACTTCTGCAGTCAAAAATAACTTAGTTTACCAACCTATACACATTCTTAATAGCACATTAAAATCTAGCTATGTCCCTGATTTTATTTATTTATTTTTTTTGCGTTTGTTTACTGGGTTTGTCTGACTGACTGAAAGATCCATGAATGCCTGTTTGTCATCCTAAGCTCATACGCATAATAAGCAGTGATGAGGGTGCTGTTTGAGATTTTACAAGCTCTGCATGTTGTAGCCAGCTGCAAGACAAGGGGTAGCAGTTGGATATGATAAAGAGGCAATAAAGAGCTGGATTACCTGCTAATGAAGAAAATAATCACTGAGGAACAATTCAGGAACATATAAAATGGATGCTTACATGCCTTGCTCCCTTTAGCCCTGAATTCCAAGACTTGTTGGAATACAGCCATGAAGACACTTTGAAAATGTTAGGGGTTGCTACTGTTATTATTAATTATTATTAACCCGTTATGTGCAACAGGCTTTACTTCAAGGTGCTGCTGTTGCCAGATGTCACCTATAAGGCATGTGGTGTTTATACCACACTTGACCTACCATGGATTTCACAAGACTGAAATATTAGACTGCTACAGAGTGGACATGGATAGCATAGCACAAATAGTCCATATTGTCATCCTCATCTGAGACTCATTGGGAATCATGGAGAACTCATTCCAGTTATAACAAATGTATGCGTAACATTACAAATACTAGCTACAAGCACTTTTCAGAGACATACAGAGGATACAGTAGGAGTGTCATAGCCCTAAGCCTCAAGAACACTCCATCAATTTCTCAGTTAAGTTTTGCAACATGCATCGAGCATATTTGGGTTTTACATACCCCAGTGGAGAAGTTACTAATCCTCCAAAATTTTCACAGTGCTGATGGCAGCCTCACCTGTGATTATATCAATAAAATAAAAAACGAAGAACTACAAGAACAAATGTGCTACCTAAAGCAGAATAAATCAATGACTGATGCAAGTGCAAGTGTTTAGGTATATTTAAATATCTATATATATTTGAAAAATAAAAGATTCACCCATTCTGTGCACAGGTGTTTGTTGAACTTCAATACCAGAAGTGAATAGACAAACAAAATGTGAACTGATAGAGGTATGATAAGCATTAAAAACAAGATGACAACTTAAACAAAACTATTATACCTACACATCAATTTTGTATATACACACACACACACAAACACACACACACACACACACACACACACACACACACACACACACACACACGTGTGTATGTATACATCTACGTTTATGTATAGGTATATATATATATATATATATATATATATATATATATATATATATGTATCTGTATATATATATATATATATATATATATATATATATATATATTATTATATATATTTATATATCTATATCTATATATCTATCTATATATCTCACTCTCAATCTCTCTCTCTCTCTCTCTATATATATATATATATATATATATATATATATAAAAATAAAAACAAAAAAATGTTTTTTTGTATGTTTTTGCAGAGGGCATGCCCCCTGCACCCCCTGCTAATTAAATATATCAACTCTGAGATCACACTACACTGAGGAAAATGGTAAATATACTGTTCCGCTTTGTACGACGATCTCCATTTCAACAGTTACAAGTTTTAAAACTTCAAAGTTGACATTTTCAGACTTCAAAATTTAGAACTAGACGCATATATATACATATATATATATATATATATATATATATATATATATATATATATATATATGTGTGTGTGTGTGTGTGTATTTGTAAATATATATATATATATATATATATATATATATATATATATGATTACTATAAAAAAGGCGACAGTAAGAAGCATGACCGTTGATAATATGCAATGAGTTTGATCAACCTCATGAATATTAAATAGGTCAGATGATCAACACAGAACTATTAAAGGCTTGTTGTCAATATTAAAGTCGAAATTCAACATTTTTGAGATCCTCTGAGTCCCTAGAGAGTGAAACGAGCACTATAAACCATACAAAAACCTTCCAAATGATCTAGTGTATTTTTTTGTATCTATTCCGCATGTAACTTCCTGGTGCAATGAGTTAAATCTTGTACATCCCCTGTTGTTATAGTGCTTCCATGCTGTTTAATCCATATACATGTAGTGAAGTAAAACCACCCAATAATGACAACCAAATAGAAAGTAACTTTATCATGGAAATGTATCCAGAATTGCAGGAATATTAAAGAAACAAGAATTGAGTAGTACAAGGCAGAATAAGCACAGCGTAAACTGTGTACGATATCCATGTATTTAGACTTTACCATACACTTATAATGGCATATAAGCAATTATAAACTGTAGCGTTCAGCTACCAACTCTACAAAGCCATGTGCAGTAAACTCATCCCTCCTTCTTAAGAGTTTCATGAACACCTCTTCCCTATCCACCAAACACTGTCTTTTTGGTGATGATGGCAGGCAACTTAAAGCTCGTGTTTTTATGTCTTCAGTGTGATTTTGCTTCAGGTGTATGGCATGCAACACATCATGTACGAACTGTTGTTTTTTACCCAAAGGACTTCACAGCCTCCTGTGCTATCCCTCAACTCCATTCTGACTACGAGGATACCCCAATGTACATGTTTCGGACTG